>NC_056746.1:152486650-152496650 GCF_019279795.1 Protopterus annectens | reverse complement strand
GTTTGTTTCATTGGTAGATATGAAGTTACGGATGGCCAAACAAATACACATTAAACTGTGTATAGCGTGGTGCTATGCCCCCCTGCACCCCCCACACCCCCTACTTAAATATATCAACTCCGAGATCACACTACAGCGAGAACAAGGGAAATCTCCTGGTCCGTGCTGTATGCGATTTCCCGTTCAGAATGTCAGTATTTCAAAACTTCGAACATATAGTCTGCGATCATATGGGTTTCGAAGTTTTGAATTTCGGCATTCTGAAGGGGACCCATGTGTGTGTTTGTGTGTATGTATGTATGTATGTATGTGTATATATATATATATATATATATATATATATATATATATATATATATATATATATAGATATGTGTGTGTGTCTGTGTCTATATATATATATATATATATATATATATATATATATATACACACATACATATATATATATATATATATATATATATATATATATATATATATATGTCAAAGGAAAAAACTTCAAAGACCAATTCACGTTAGATTCAAGCAAGGCACCCTTTATTACTTGCAGCAAGGAGACAAAGCATGTAGGCACAAGGTTTGTCTGAATTACTGGTGATTAGTATGTTATTCTTATACAGTTCTCTTCCTGTCACACAGAAAATGTTACTATTCTATTGCTGATGTAGTTAGACACAGCTTTCTGTATGTTCTACAGAAAATGTTACTAGACTTATTGCTGACTAGGTTAGATTATTTGCCAGCTTGCAAAACATTTTGATAAAAACAACCTGGCCTTGGGCTTATTTTAGCCCATTTTAACTTTTCAATTCTTCAATTGTACTGTTCTAATACATGTGTTACATTTTGTCTAGATTCAAGGTACATTTCTAGCTTTGGTACAAGTAATGCTGACTATGGTTTATACTTTCAAGCATCTATTGTTTTCTTTATCAAAGCTTCTAGCAGCTGCATACTTTCTCATAGCATAAGCAGAAATGAATATCTCTTTGTTAAGTTTCATGACATTAGCAGAAATGAAATGTCTCTTGTTATTTTCATGACATTAGCAGAAATGAAATGCTTTTTGTTAAGTTTCTAATAGCTGTGCAGATTCATGCAGTGTGAACAGAATAAATGTATTAACCCTTTTAAACCTTGAATGCTCTAAGCATGCATATTACTATTACACATTTTTCTAACATTTCCCCCCTTTTAATACTTTTATTCTACTTTCAAGATAAGCATAAACAGTTTTTCTCTTCCCCTACCCTCTTCTTACTCAGGATTTGCAGTTAAGAGAATCTTTCAGTTTAAACTTATGAAAGCATTTTCAGTTTTTTAGCAATTCTTCAAGTTCAGCACCTTGGTATAAGGTTTCTGAAACTGAAATGTCTATAAAGTCTTTAATCCGTCTTTTTATGCAGGGGATGCAGCAGCACACACATACCACCAGTAGGATTATTCCATTACATCAGAATGTTCATCAGGATACTGCCCCACCCCCCCAAACAATTTCTGGAAAAAGTCCGTCAGTGGATTTGGTCCTGGTTTGGTCATGGCTGACACCTGCTGAATTACCTCAAGATGGTTGTCTATCTCGTGTTTGTAGTCAGGAATATATGAACAGCACTCCTCCTGGATTAAAGCGCACGTACCTCCTCTTGCCTGCTAGGGTGAAGTCAAGAGCCATGCGATTTTGAAGCACCACTGTTCTCATGGCAGTCAGTTCATCAGTCACCAATTCTAGGGCAGAAGAGGTTGCATTGCTCATTATTTCGAGAAGCTTAGACAATTTTCTCAGTTCCCAGATTGATTTCGTTGCTCCATATGCTGGCAGTACACCTGCCCACGAGATAACAGTATCACTCAAGTCCATATGTGACAGTCCATTTTTCCCTAAGCCCACAGCATGATGGTTTTTCCAGCGTGCATTGATTTGCCCCACTGGATTGACAGGCTTCTTGATTTCTCGGACATTCCGAATTTTCCCTTGAGGTAAAACTGCTGTGTGTCGTATGGCCGGAACCAGGTACCCCAAAAAACAACTGCCGGACCAATTCTCAGGTAACCATTTATATGCTTTCCTACCACATACAAAGTAACAATCTTCTACTTTGGTAGTAACTTTACTATGCCCTGGCTCTGCATGAAACATTTTTTTGTCGATTATAGACAGTTGCTTATAGAGATCAGCATTATGTTTTACTTCTTCAGTTGTTCTATGCATCAGTTCAAAAAATGTATCATAGCTTATGTTGCAATAGGATCTGATGTTATCAGGTTTAGTGTAGCATCTATAGAGAACAGTCACATTGCAATTGCTCCAACCCACCTGAACTGTATCATTCTTGTAAAAACACACAGTTCCCTTCTGTCGGACAGACAAGTGCAATGCTACTTTATCTTGTGATGTGACATCTGATGTATCATAAATTAAGTTTTCCCAGGTCTTGTTGGCTCCTAGGGGAACTGAGGTTAACAGCATCCCCCATATGCTGTTGGCAAAGCTGTGCAAATCCAGCAATTCGAAACATTGAAGGTCTCATTTTACACATATTTGATTGCCTGGTAAATGTTAAAGTTCGGGTGCCACTCTGCGTGCCACTCTGCATGCTTGTTTAGTTCAATTTGTGTGGCTGGGAAAAGGAATGGCCACAACAAAAAGATTAGTGTCACTAGTACAGTCAACAGGATGATTATGCAATACTTTTGAGGAAACGGTTGTTCTGCATTTCTGTTTTCTCCGACTCTTCCAAGTAGATGTATTTGGATCTTACTGAATTCCATCATCTTGGACACGTGCTCTTACTCTCTGGCCTAATAGGATCTTCAGCACCGATGGTTTCTTCACTGGGGTTGAAACGGATCAGTCCTATTAATCTGACCCCCCTTTGTAGCCAGACTTTGTGCTGAGGGCCCCGATGGAGAGGTAAGATTTTTGTCCAACTCAAAGTTCTTAACCAGCTTGCAGTGCATCAGGTGTATCCATGAAGCTTGTTCTGCTATCTTGACTGCAGTGGGTGTTGAAAGAAGCACCTGGTAGGGACCTTTCCACCTTGGTGATGACCAATTCTTCCTCTTGATGTTTTTGATCCACAGCCAATCTCCAGGTGTCACTGCCACTTCTGATGTCTCGGTTTGTTTTCTGTCTGAAACAGAATTTGACTGCAACAGATGTTTAGAAATCAACGACTTTTTCATATATTCAGCTAGTGTGAAATCAGCTTCCTGGTCTGATGACATGAGAAGTTTCCACTGGGGTGTATAATAAGACCTTCCAAATAATTTTTCAAAAGGAGTCAATCCTTTTGCTGTAGGGACAGTTATCATGCTCAACAGTGCCAGGGGCAAACAGTACAACCAGTTTTTCCTGTTTCAGCTATTAATTTTCTCAATTTGTTTTTTAGTATACCATTATGCCTTTCAACTAGCCCTGCAGATTGTGGATGGTATGCACAATGATTTTTTAAAGAAATACCAAAATGCTTACTCAACTGCTGTATGGTTTGATTTACAAAGTGTGTACCACTGTCACTGTAGATCCTTTCCGGAATACCAAACCTAGGAATGATTTCCTTGACAAGTACTTTTGCCACCGTAGCTGCATCTGGATTTTTTGTTGGAAAGGCTTCCACCCATCTGGAAAACATATCTACAATGACAAGACAATACTTCTTATTTTCACATTTGTTCAATTCTATGAAATCCATACAGATAGTGTGAAATGGATATGGTGGTGTAGGGAAACTCCCTTGCTTGGGATTTATCGCCCCCTGTGCATGATGTTCATTACAAATTTGACACATCAAACAACATTTTTTAGAGTAGTTTGTAAATCCATACGCTGTGAACACCTGGTTCACCAGCTGTACCATCCCCCCTGTTGAGACATGGCACTGCCCATGGCTCAACAAAGCTGCATATTGAAACAAATTAGAGGGTAGTATCGGTTTTCCTTCTCTAGAGATGTACAGCCCCTTTTTGAGGATTGCTCCTCGTTTTATCCATCATTGTTTTTCAGCTTGCGTACTGAGTGCCTGCATTGTTTTTAACATATCTAAATCTAAACTCTCAGAGGGTTGTAATTGCTCATTTAAAAGAAATACTTCTGCGGCTGCTTGTTTTGCAGCTGTATCAGCTCTCGCCTTACCTTTTGAAATCCTATCTTGTTGCTTGATGTGAGCTGTGCATTTACAAATGGCTACTTTCTGAGGTAACTGAATAGATTCTAAAAGATCTAAAATAAACTGTGCATGATTTATAGGTTTGCCAGTAGATGTTATCATTCCTCGGTTTTTCCACTGTTGCGCAAAAACATGTACAGTAGAAAAAGCGTACTGGCTATCAGTAAAAATGTTTACACATTTACCCTTTGCTATGGTACATGCCTGTGTCAGGGCAATCAATTATACTGCCTGTGCAGATAGGTTGTGTGGTAAAGGTTTTGCTTCTATAATCCCAGTATCAGAAACTACTGCATATCCTACTAGGTTCTGTCCTGCAGGACCCCTTCTGCACAAGCCATCCATGTAGTATGTCACCTCTGCATCATCCTAGGGGACATCCGTGAGATCTTTTCTAGGTAGTGTTTTTTGCTCAATTACCTGCAGGCAGTGGTGTGGTGTGCTGTCTGCAGGGGTTGGGAGCAGAGTAGAAGGGTTTAAAGTTGTGCAGCGTTCAATTGTCATATGAGGTTGGCTCAACAATATAGTCATACAGGAAAGATGCCTAGCAGGGGAAAGATATGCCACCTTTTCTTGTAGTAAAACAATCGCGACTGCATGAGGTACTCTCAAAGTGAGAGGGTGGAACAAGACTACCATACCTCCCAACCATCCCGAATTACTCGTTTTTTACCGAGTTTTGGGGTCCAAATACTGGGGTGCCACAATTCCCGAGCGTCACCCCTTAATTTCTGAATTTCCCGGCATTTTATTTTTAATTTTTTTGTTCTGGCTTTTTTGAACTGACATCATCACGTATGCGATAATGTCAGCTCCGTGAAATGGCCTGCCAGCCTGTCAGAATTGAGCTAGCTGCCTAGCTCATGCATACATTACTTCTAGCTGCAAGGGAATGATGGTTCAGGAACAGAACGTTATGCTGCATCAAGGGAATGATGGTTCAGGAGGAACAGTTATGCTGCGCTGCTTGTATTAGGTAGTCTGAAAGGAACATTATGCAATAGCTGAGGTATGTTATAATGCTGCTGAAGTAGTTATTATCTGGTTATGCTGCCGCCGCTGAAGTAGTTATTATCTGGTTATGCTGCCGCCGCTGAAGTAGTTATTATCTGGTTATGCTGCCGCCACTGAAGTAGTTGTTATCTGGTTATGCTGCCGCCGCTGAAGTAGTTGTTATCTGGTTATGCTGCCGCCGCTGAAGTAGTTGTTATCTGGTTATGCTGCCGCCGCTGAAGTAGTTGTTATCTGGTTATGCTGCCGCCGCTGAAGTAGTTGTTATCTGGTTATGCTGCCGCCGGTGAAGTAGTTGTTATCTGGTTATGCTGCCGCCGCTGAAGTAGTTGTACGGGCTGCATATTTTCACGCCTGTGACCCCTGTCTCAAAATGTGTTTTAAATGAACAAACATTTTAGACAGTCAGTACACAAACTGCCTGCATTATTGATCCTTCTCACATTGTAATTCAGTACACAAGTTATAAGAGTTTTGTGTTTTCAGCAGAGATGGTTGCAAATAGTGCTGCTTTTGCATTTTACAGAATAAATATTCCTAAATGTAATCAGCACATTTCCCTGTCAGTTTTTTCATACCTTGCTTAGGTGTCAAAACCTTACTGAAAAGAGAGTTTGGTTGAAAAATGCCCGGAGACCCAGACTGGTCTAGCAGGGAAAAAGACATATAATAGCTATTTTGTCGCTAATGACTGGGCATACTTGTATTGCAAAATATGAGACAACACACTGCAGTGCACATACTAGTCTATAACAAGCTTTCATAACATGCTTTGTTTATACTCCCTTAACGTTGCAACCGCTCAGCTGCTGCACATTCGTGTTCGGTGCTGCTGTGTTATGCTGCAGAAATATCAGGCACAGGGGACAGTAAGACAGCAGTGCTGACATTATGACAGATGCAAAGAAATGATGTTGTACTTGACTTTTGTACATATAAACATTATGCCTTAATAACATCCCAGAGTGCTAAATCAAGTCAGCGCTACTTTACAGACTATGGATCTCAGTGTATGTTTAAGCCTACAAATTATATCCTCTTATACATAATATTCAAATGACACTTGTTTTAATAATCTGCTTTTGTTTATGTTTTAAGAAGCTCTGATGTGCCACCCACTTTTCCAAAACCATGATGATGATTTCTGAAATGTACAATCGGCTCACTTTAAATTTTAGTACCACATTGTCAATAACAATATTATATTAACCCTGACAGTGCATAGCTATCAACCTGCTCAATCTTTTGTGTTTGTTGTACTCCATTTAAGACCTATACAAACCAGCTAAATAATTGCCTTAAGAATTTACCTTATCCTTTCAGAGGATGGCATTTCTTAACCCCCTACAAGAAAAAAGCCTGATAGGTTGCAATGTTGAACAGTACTACCACCTTACAGTTGGTTGACTTTCCAGTCATACCTCTCAATCTTTCAGACTAGAGCAAGAAATCTGGACAAAGCCAAAAATAGGGAAAGATTTTAAATATTGCTCCTGTAAACTCAGATAGATGCTAGAATAACAGGCTTTGCAATCTGGGGCCATATTTTAGTTGTCTGTTCTTCAGTTTGCATCTGAAAGGTGGTATCCCACAATTCTATCGGAATGGGTGGGGTTACCTAATTATGTATGCAAATTTCATGTTAATCAGCATACAGATTTGTACCTATTTTTCATGGGCCTTTGTCCAGATTTTTGATGTTTCCAGGTTGAGAGGTATGAAGACTACTGAGGCTGAAGCCTGTACTGCCATTGCAGCTGCAACTACTGCTTGTACACAGTGGGGTAAGGATCGTGCCACTGGGTCTAGTTGTGATGAATAGTAAGCAATGGGGCGTTGCTTATCCCTATGCTGTTGTGTTAATACTGATGTCATGTAACCCTGCTTACAATCTACAGTTTGGAAAAAAACGTTTATGGTAGTTTGGCAATCCCAGAACTAATGAGGATGCTATTAACTGCTTTAGTTTGCAGAAAGCAGATTCTGCCTCTGGTGTCCATTATAACAAATCCTGCGCTGCCATAGGCTTTTTATATATAAGGTCAGTCAGAGGTGCAGATTCCAAGGCATAGTTTGGAATCCAGCTCCGGCAAAAATTGGTTGTACCCAGGAAGGACATCATTTCCTTCTTGGTAGTGGGTTTTGGTGCTTGCAAAATTGCTATTTTTCTGTCCTCATCTAATGTTCTACCTTCCTTGGATATTGCATATCTCAGGTATTTGACTTGTTTTTTCCAAAGCTGCAGTTTACTTTTATTTACCTTATGTCCTTCAGCAGCTAAAAATCATAGAAGTGCTATGGTATCTTCTCTACATTCCTGCTGGGTGGGGGCTGCCAGCAAGATGTTGTCAACATAAAGTAAAATCTGACTGCCTCTTGGTGGGGTGAATCCCGCCAAGTTGCTTGCCATTTCTTATGAGAATATTGTTGGACTTTCATAATATCCCTGTGGTAGTCGCGTATATGTATAACTTTTCCCCTGAAATGTGAATGCAAACCAATACTGGCTATCAGGGTCTATCGGTATCGAAAAGAATGCATTGCTGATGTCTACCACAGAAAAATATTTCTGTTGAGGTTTCAGATCATTCAATAGGGTGTGTGGGTATGGCACAGTAGGTGCTCTTGGTATTACTGCATCATTTACAGCTTGTAAATCTTGGACCATATGCCATTCTCCATTGGCCTTTTTAACTGGAAATAAGGGTGTGTTACATGGTGAATCGGGAGATTCTACTAGTATCCCTCCTTTAAGTAAGACTGCTATAATAGGCTTTATCCCTGCCTCTGCATCTTTTCTTAAGGGATACTGTCTTTTTTGTGGTCTGAATGCTGACTTTGGCGTGATAGTAACTGGTCCCGCTGTACGAATGAGTCCTACATCTGATTTTCCTGTTGACCAGAGGGTCTCTGGTATATTTCGTATGGCATTTTCTTCCTCCTCTAACAGGAGTGTCAATCAGCTGTCCTCGCTAGACTGCAAGTGCACAGCTGGGTTGGTCTGAGTTATCCAATTCAACTTCTGTATTTGTATTCCCTGTTCTGACAGTTCTAGTTCTGTCTGTTTCTCCCATCTCGTGACTTTTTCTCCTAGGTCTGCCCCATTCTATATATCTGTTTTTTATTAAGCTAACGTGTGGTAATCGATTAGATTTATAAAGTGCAAAGAACTCCTGGGGCAATGAACAGCTGGCTACACTGTTCCCTTCTGTGTCCCAGTACAGGTTACGCAATACCAATCGGTTTGCATGATTCTTAAATAATTCTTGCTCATATTCTTTATCAGGTCCTGGTGTGTTACAATAATAATAATTTACTTTTGCTGGTGTTACAATAATACAGGGTACAGTGCAACAGGTGTTGCTTATCAATGTCAATGGAGGGGAACTTGCTGATGGCTACATTCATTAACTCTTTGGTCACAGTCCCTGGACCAGTCATAACCAAGTCCTGGCTGTACCAATAAAACATTTCACCCTCCGATTGCACTGTAAAGGTATCAATTTGTCGCTGTGCTTCCATACCCTGCATGGTTGGGACTACTGCTATACCAAATAGCTGCATGAGGTCTCTGCCCAAGAGGTTTACTGGGCATTTTGCAGAAACAACAATTTTGCTTTTCTGTGTCAATCCTGAAACTGGATCAGTTATTGCAATGTTATGGGAGAGAGGCTCCCGATACAGCTGTCCATTAGCTGCTTTGACCAGTATGTAATCAGGTGACTCTGTGTTTTCTGGCAGTTTGGAGGGATGTATCAGGGTTCGTGATGCCCCTGAGTCACACAAGAATTTGACTTCCCTCCCTTCTACCAAGAGTGTAACTTCTGGTTTCATGTCTGCTAAATAGAGCTCCAAGCTCAATAAAGCTATTCAATATTTGATTTTCTTCATTGTCACTAACTTCCTGCACTTCCTCTACTCCCTCTATCACATTCTCATTTGTCCTTTCTTCGCTAGCCCCTTTTAGTGATTCCTGACTACCATATAGTCAGTCCGCACCCTCCTTATCTTCTGTTGTTGCCGTCTTGTTTTTCTTGCAATCCCTTGCCAAATGTCTCTTTTTACCACATTTAAAACATTCTCCCCTTTTCTTTTACCCTTCAAAGTCCTCTGATTGTTGATCAGATTGTTTGTTTCCCTGTGCATTTTTCCTGCCCTTTTTCCTGGACTGTACTACATAAACTTCTGCTCCATCTTCTACAGAAAATACTTGAGCTTTCTTTTTCTGTTTGCTATTAAAATGCCTTTCGGCATGCCTAGCATATTCAAGTAATGATTGTAACCTGCTTGTACGATGGTCTACCATATGTTTTGTAATAAAACTGCTTATAGGTGCAATACTGCCTTTTAAGAATGCATTCTTTAATTGTTGTTCATATGGGGAATCTTGTGTTTGATCTTCAGGAACCTGCATTCCACAGTGGTTATTAAAACACTCTAATAATCTGGCATAGTACCGGTCAATTGTTTCACCTTCTTGTTGGATGCATTGATTAATGCAAGTCCAGTCTGCCCTAGGTTTCCATTTTTCAGAGATGCGGTCTGTAAGACCTTTTACTCTGGTGTCTAATTCTGCGCTGCTATGTGGGAGGGGTCTTTGTGCAGCGTAACGGGGATTCCAGTTCCCACTAATCATATACCAATCTGGCCCTACAATCTGTCTAACTACTTTTTCTATTTCTTCTCTGTTTAGGTTATAACTCAGCCTCATTCCTTGTAAATCTTCTGAGAATTTTCTAAAATTAACCTTTGGATGGGGAATTCCCTCAGTGGCTTTCCGGATGTCTTCCAGAGTCCAAGGTCTATACACTAAAATAGTT
>NC_056746.1:152356650-152481650 GCF_019279795.1 Protopterus annectens | reverse complement strand
AAAGATGTGGGAGTTACGTCTCTAAAAATTCCTGTGATAAAAAAGGACACCATCAAATATTTCCACAGTTTTCAGTCATTTGCAATTCAGTCAAACATATTTTCAGTCAATTTTGTTTGACCATTTGTTTTTTTAGGCAAATGTACATTCAATGTAATGATATGGGGCCATACACACAATTTTATATATAAACACACTAAAATATGCAAGCATACATGTACGTGTGTGCACATGCACACACTTTTTTGCTTTCCACTTTACAAACAGAAGCATGGCTCTCATTTGTCCGAATTTCCCGGGAATACCCAGTTTTACTTGAAAAAAATTGCTGCAGCCCCTAACCTCATGCTATAGATGCTGGGAGCTCACAAAGCGCTCTAAACTGCCTGCAGATGGCTCCCAATCAGAGCATTGCTTTACTGTCGGAGTTATGATACTGCTGGTGGCATGGCACTGTCCCCACATACTGCCATCACACAAGTGTCACTTCCTGTTTACCATGCGGACTCAAGTTGTGTTGTATCTTCAATTACATGGGTCCACATATTAAGCAGAATAAGAGCAGAAATAAAAAAATGGGGAGGTTGGGGTCGGCATAATGGTTAACATATTTACGTCACAGTCACAAGGTACAGGGCTTGATTCTCACATTTGAAAGGGAAACTGGCTAGGCTTAAAATGACCAACAAGGCCAGCTTGCCTAGTAGTTTGCTATGTACCTACAAATGAGCAAATTCTGTACACTCTAGTGAAGAAACTGCTGGTGAAATACAGGACAGCTGAGCCAGGAAGGGATCAGTCGGTACTGAGTGCACTAATAAAATCAATTTGTTGTTTTTATATTTTTAAGTGTTTTGTTCATGAAAGTACGAGTTGCTTGTTTATATCGTATTGGAACCCGCATGGTTGCTGCTGCTGAACTGTTTAGTTTGATTTTAACATTACTCTATGTTAAGAACTGTAAGTTACTATGTAAAATGCAAATGCTGGAACAAGAAGTCTTATCGTTCATTTTGTCTAAGACTTTGAATTACATGAAAAACTGACTACTTTTCAGGAAATTTTACAGTGTCCCTAGATTCAACTTAAGGATTTATTCTCCTGCAGCTTCTTCACAAGTGATTTTTTTTCTAGCTACATATCAGAAAATATGCATCATCCCTCCCCCTCAGACATACACCTCCAACACTTACAATCTCTTTCTTTGTCCCATTTCATAGGTGTGTACTAGGCTAATAGCCCTGCAGCCTTTACAAGCCTAGCCCATAAACAAATTGCCCAGGCACTGTGCCACTCGATGTTAGTTCACAGTGCCCATATCTAGTAGAGCAACTGGAATAATCCCTGAAGTGAACTTTCTGTTACCCATCCACTTGTCAAGATTTGTCTTGAAGAGGACCAGCCAGGTGCTCTGCTTGATATGAATGGGAAGTTTATTCCAGAGTATGGGCAGTCTTTGGGAGATGAACCTGTCCCTCCAGCATGTTTTATTAATTGTGGTAATGAGGATGTAATCATCTTCATTTGCATGTTTCTTTTGGCCGAAACTTCTAACCTAAAACACATCTCTTTTCCACCTTCCCATCCCTTCTTGTTCGTTTCACATCCTTCCTCTCCCAAGCAGTCCTTAATATTTTCATTGCAGCCCTTCTCTCTCTTTTCAGAATGCCTTAGTATGGAATTCCATACCCACTTTGACTCTCTTCATTTGTTAATCAGCATTACTTTCTACATGGTCCACCTCATTAGTAAGGGTATCTCATCCAGGAACAAGGAGGGCATAACATCCCTGTATTCTTCCATTACAAGACCCATTACTGAGCATAATGCTCGTTTCGGCATGTATCTCACAACGCACATGCAGCAGCTGGAGAGACTTCAGAGGTTCCTCACCAGGAGAATCCAGGGTTTCAAACATCTATCCTACACAAATAGGCTAAAGGCCCTGTCCCTCTACTCAGTCTCATGTCTGGCATACAAAGAGATCTCAGACCCTGCCTTGATGGGACTGCTGCACATCTGCAAGTCAAGCTCCACTCAAGTAACCCAACATGCGTGACCTCAACCTGGTCTGTGACATCAATAGGACAGACAAAATGTTGATTGTGAACTGACCTTCCAGTCATACCTCTCAGCTGTCCTTATTTGTTTTAAAAATGCTCAGATTTCTGCCTCATATTTTGTCAGTTTCTCATAAAACGTGTGGTTTTCTGGCAAATCATTGAGGATTGACATCACTAAATCATGACATATATACGAGCTTCAGACCTCACATACTTCAGAAAATGCATGCTAAAGCAAAATCTGTTATTCTAGCGGCTTAAGTTCATAAGGTTGATATTAAAATGTTATCCCTGATTTTGGACCTTTGTCCCCCACCCCATTACTTTTGGCTTTGTCCAGATTTCTTGCACTTAAAAGTTATGAGGTATGTTCCACAGAAAGAGTGGGAGTAGTACAGCCAAGAAATGTATAAAATACAGATGTCCCATAGTCAAGTGTTTTAAGGATAGCAAACAAATGGAGGTCCTTACCTCTAACTACCAGAACTATTTCTAACCTACCCACCTTTAAATGCTCCCTAAAAGAATACCTTACAAAATCTTGGGACCTGTTCCTGTGCCAATCCTGGCTGAACTTACTCACTATGCTTCACTCACCCCTTCAGCCTAGATCACACTTCACAACCCTCTCCAGCCTCCTACTCCACTCCTTTTGTTTTCCCCACTAACTTACCTTATTGAATTCATCACTGCAGACCTTTCCTCTACCTCTTTCCTGCCTTCTCACCTAAACTACCTGAAGACACCCTACCCTGCACTCTTCTTATAATCTCCTTCTCTCCACCCATCTTCCTTCTATAACCATAATATGAACACCTCTCTCATACTAAGACATCACTCAATTTCACCTCACTGCCTCCTATCATGTATTCTCTGATATCTTAAAATATCTTATTAGAATTGTCTCAGGTCTGATTTACCACATACTGATCTGTGTAAAAAATAATATGACAAATGAATTTTCCTCACATACTCTCTTCGACTCTTGTTGTTTTTTTTTCAATGCACTCTGCTATGAAATATATGTTCTATGTTTTTCTCATTACGCATTTTTACCCTTATGTTTTGTAGTGCAACACGATACTTTGTGATTTAACATATTTGTACTTGCTCTTTTGTAATATAACATGATACTACTATATGATTGAAAATATCTGTACTTGATTTTTTTTTTCAAATATTGTGATTGTGGGGCTTTTCTCCCTGGGCCTCTGCTGAAAATGGGCAATTTCTGGCCCAGTCGCACTTTTCCAGTTAAACAAATGTGAAACAAACAGGGATGAGAAGCAATGCACAAAACAAGTTAGAATGTCAAAATTATAATACCTCTCAACTTCTCAGGGCAAGAAATCTGGACAAAGCCATACATAAACGTGAGACAAAGTCCCCAGAATAGGGACATTTTTAAATATTGCTCTTACAAACTTAGAAATGTGATAAAAAAAAAAAAAAACAGGATTTGCATTAGCATGAATTTTCTGAAGGTATGAAGTCTGAAACTCAAACGGCGGTCATTATTTTCTACCATCAAGCTTTAACGATTTGCCACTAATTTTCCAGAAAAAAACACAATTTTATGAAAAAAACAAAACAAAATATGAGGCAAAAATCTGGACATTCGTTGAAAATCTGTACACTTGAGATGTATGTATTGTAATCAGATATTTTTATGCATTTGGTATCGCCTTTTAATTGACACTATTATCTGTTTATCAATTTCAGAAGTTTGAGCAATTATTTGTGAAATGCTACAGAAAAATATAATCCTGCATCGGCTTTCACTATATTATATTTCTGAATTAATGTAGAGATTGTGAATAACAATTACCATCGTAATCCTGCTATTGCTACTGTGTGCATCTTTTTAGTATTTATTTATTTATTTATTTATTTATTTTCAGTTTGATTACCGGGGAAGTCCACTGGGCCTAAAAGTGCCCGTTTTCAGTGGAGGCCCAGGGAGAAAAGCTCCGTAAGCAATACAAATACAATGAAGGTTACATTATGTTAAAGTAAAATACAAGAATAGAATTCATACATTCAGAAATGCAGATGCATAAGATGTAAATCAAACAACGCAGCTAATAGATAATAGAGAACACCCATTACTGGAATATCAATTCAATACAATATGATACAAATATCTGTAAGAATAGGAATTTTTTTTTTTTTTACATCGGTGGTACTGATATATACAGTATTTACAGTTTGTAGTGTTAAGGAAGAAATTCATTAGTCAGAGAAAGACTACTGAGTCTATTTTAGGAGAGTAGAAGTAAACGCAAGCAATGTAGAATAGTCAATGGGGGCATTCAATAGAATTTATGTAGGGTGGAAGCAGGAGCATTTCCATTTGGATGATAGGTATAGGAATAGTTGGGTCTTGAATGATTCTATGTTGGGTATATTCCTGAGAGAAGGGGGAAGAGAGTCCCATTTCTTACCTAGTGAAAAGGAGAGAAGTAGATGGCCAGTGGGATGTTTTGGTTTGTAGATGGAGACGAAGTTTTGGTGTTCGGATCTCAGAGATCTATTCGGGATGTATGGAGGAAGGACGTTTGTTATGGCTGGGCATTTTTCAGGGTAGAATATTAATTTGTGAGCTGTGGTTAGTCGGAGATAGTCTAAATGGTTAGATAGTTCTAGCCAGTTTAGAGATTGTAGGGAAAGGCAGTGGTGAATTGAGATTTTGGAATTAGTGGCAAATTTAGATACCTTATTATAGCAAGTTTCAAGTTTAGAGAAGATAGAAGAAGACAGATTAGTTAAGAGAGGGGTGCTGTAAAGTAGTGTAGGTAGAAGGTAGGTAGTTGCCAGGGTATGTCTAGAGGAGTTGGTAAGAAAGCGGTTGTTCCGGTAGAGCATACCTAACTTTTGGTGGGTTTTCTTTATGTTTTGTTGTATGTAGATGTCAAATTTCAGGTTTTCGTCTATAGTAATGCCAAGAAGTTTTGCGGAGGGGACAACTTCAATAGCAGTGCTGGTTTGGCTTAGGACTATGAAAGCGTTTTTGTCAAAGGAGAAAGCCCTAGTAGGAGGGAAGAGTAGTATTTTAGATTTGTTAGAGTTGAGGGAGAGATGGTTTTGTTGCATCCAGTTCTCTATAGTGGAAAATGCGATTTGGGTTTTGGTTAGTAGTTCAGGTAGGTTACAGGCGGCACAGACTAAGGTAGAGTCATCAGCGTATTGGATGACTGTTGTATCGGGGATGGCAGTGTGGAGGTTATTAATAAAGATGTTGAAAAGTAAGGGTCTTAGGATGGATCCCTGGGGAATGCCGGTTGGTGTTGGCAAGAAGGAGGAGGTAGAGTTCTTCCATCTGACGGCTTGGGATCTGTCAGATAGGTAACTGGAGAACCAGGCTAGAGAAGTGGGGGAGAGATTGAGGTTGGCGAGATGAGAGAGAAGGTGTTTATGGGAGATGGTGTTGAAAGTTTTAGATAGATCTAGCAGTAGTGTGGATACTAGTAGTCCGGAATCTCAAGCTTGATTGATTGTTTCTAGGAAGGATATTAAGGCAGTTACAGTGCTGTGGCCAGGGCGAAAGCCATGTTGGGTGGGTGTGAGGAGGTGATTCTGGATTAGGAAAAGCATAAGTTGGTGGTGAACACATTTTTCCAATATTTTAGATATAGGGGATAGAAGGGCGATTGGACGGAAATTGGAAATGTTGGTGTTTTTGTCACCTTTGTGAAGAGGTAGGATGTAGGCTGAGCGCCAGAGTTTGGGTACATAAGACTCTTTTAAGGATCTGTTAATGAGGATACTGATAGGGAGAGCTATGCCTTTTGCAGCACATTTAAGGAAGGAGGAGGGTATATTGTCAGGGGCATTGGAGCAAGGCTTTAGTTTAGATAAGAGCCTTTTTATAAAAATCGTTGAAACTGGTTTGATCTGGAAGTTAAGAGGGCAGTTGTTAGTGTTGTTGGGTAAAGTGGAGGGAGAGATGGGAGAATTGATTTTAGGGAAAGCTTTTGTGAGCTTAGCTATGGATTCAGTAAAGAAAGTGTTGAAGTGAGAGCTCAGCTCCAAGTCAGTTAAACTAGGGTCAGGGCAGGGGTTATTCCTGGACCCTGGATGCAGAAGGGAATTGACTGATTTCCAGAATTGTTTTGGGTTTTTCATATTGTTGGTTTGTAGTTTATTATAAAAGTTTTTTTGTCTGAGGAGATTCATTTCTTTACTTGGTTGCGAAGTTGGGTATACTGAAGTAAGGTCGAAGACGTTTTATTTTTCTGGTAAAGCTTCCAGGATTTGTCCCTGAGGTGCATGCTTTGTTTTGTTTCATTGGACAGCCAAGGAGCAGGATTGGCTTTGACACGTTTGTTTCTTAGAGGGGCTAGGGAGTTGAGAGTATTTAGGAAGACAGAGTTAAAATGTTCAACGGCGTTGTCAATGGGGAGAGAGTTTAGAATTTGCCAGTTTATTTAAGAATATTTGAGAAGATTGTGGGGTTGAAGTTGCGAAGGTTACGTGTTTGAATGTAGTGGTGTTGATATTGAATGGAGTTGGCTGAGTGGTGAATAAAGGCAGGGAGATGGTCACTGAAGGAGTCAGGGACAGTGCCAGAAAGAGTTATTTTGTGTGGGTGAGACTAAGATCCAGTCAATGATGGAACCAGGGGGATGGGTTTTGTTAGGACGAGTTGTTGAGTGGATTACTTGGGAGAAGTTGTAGAGGTTAATGGACAGGGAGGGAGAAGATGTGTTAATTTTATTCCAATCTATGTTAACGTCACCAAGAATGTAGGTTTCATATCTTATTTCAGAAGAGGCCCAATGAAGAATGTTTTCGAGGATAGAGATGTTGTCGCCTGGGGAGATGTATAAGGAAATTATGCAGATGTTCTTATGTTTATTTAGTCGAAGGAGGCTTGCTGTAATTTCAGTATTTTTAAAGTGTGGGGTTGGGATTTGAAGGGGGATTAAGGAAAGTAGGTTAGAGTAGATTACAGCAGAGCCTTCACCTTTTTTATTTAATCGGTCATTTCTAAGGATGTGGAAACCAGGAGGTAAGATTTCAGAGTCAGCAATATGAGGTTTTAGCCAAGTTTCAGAGATGGCTAAAATGTCAGGTTGGTTATGGTTAATCCAGGCTTGTAGTTGGTGAACTTTGTTGTTTAGGCTCTGGGCATTCATAGTGAAGAATTTAAGAGTAGCATTTACTACTCATAAAATAATCACATTTGTTTGGTTTATGCTTTTTAAGTTGACTTCTCAGAGAATGTTGTGTTTGGAATTTGGGGATTCTAGAGGTATGACGTATTAATGTGGTGGTGAAAGGTGTGAATATGCATATTGTATGCTAATCAAACGTTCATGAGTCTCTTAGCTTGTAGCTGAGAGGTACATAATAAACTCAGCTGTTTAGGTAGAAGGGTTTCACATTTCACTCTGTAAGAAGCGTTATTTACCTGTGCAGTATGCGATGACTCCACTGCATTTATTTTGTACTCTATCCTCCATTTCTTAATAGTTTTGATTTTATCCGCTGTTATTATGTTTAACATCTGATCTACTAATATATATGGTTTTGTTCTCTGTATGCGCAATGCTATTTTAACTGCAAGCAGCGAGTCTAATTATGCTAGACAGGGTGTTTTTCCCTTCCTCTTTCACTAGAATCCGGCTGTAACAAAAGTCTATTCACAGTTAAATCTGCAGCAACTTAAGAGCGGATAAAGGTTCCCATTTACATTACACTCTAAAAAAAAACTATGTTCCCATTTGATTTACACCATGCATTCACAAGAATCTATGATAAACACCGTTATTTCTAGAAACCTTAGGCGTATGTAATCATTTAAAATAACTAAAACATATTTAAAAAGCTAACTTCAATATACAAGTCTAATTAACTGTCAAACCCTTAAGGACACAAACAGATTTAAAGCTCGTCTCTTAGGATACACCATGTTAGAAGAAAACGTCTCGTATTGTCCTGACAAAAAAACAAAAACCCAATTGCCAATTACAGACGACGTGTATAATTACACTTTCATAAATCGAAAAATGCTAGAAAAGGAAGCAATATTCACACCTTTAAGGGAAATGTAGTTTGATATAACTACCCGTCTGATACCAAAAGAAGGATAGAAATTAAGAAAGAACTACAAGACCCACGTTTTATTTTCTTGGATATATACCACCCTTTCCTTTGAGGGGTTAACCACTTTGACTGCTGGGAATAATAGTTTATTTGACGTAATATGTAAATACGTCGAATACTGCGCAACTTGATAGAAAACTACAACAGCAACAGATCAACTGGAAAGAAAGTTCCTCGGGGTCCGTACGCCGCCTGCGTCGTTGTAACACACGAGGATTCAGTGGTTAGTGCTGAGTATCGGTGGAGTTTGCGTTTTCGTCTCATTTGTACGAGACTTGGCGCTTTGTAGACGAGACAGTAGGCTGCTGCTGCTCACTGCACTAAAATAACTTTTTTACATTTATTAAACTAAGGTCATATTTTTATACCAGAAGTAAAATTATCCTAATAGAAAAGACATGGACCCCCGAGATTCGGCCCCGGATTCCTGGGAACAGGCGGATGACACCCCAGAGGCCCAGCTCGGACCTGCTTTTACCTTGCTCAACGTGAACGCTAGACCGTTTGTTCCCAATGTCCATGCTGCAGAGTTCATTCCTGGTTCATCGGCGAAGAGTATGAGTCATACAGAGTCGGAGAGCGATGGTAAACGCCCGTCTTTATGTCTGTAAAAAGATGGCACCTCCTGGTGTATGGAGAGGGGGGACCTATGGGATCTTGCCTGGCAGCGAGAGGCTTAGCTGAGTGTTGAGTAATCTGTTGGAAAAGGTTTTCAAGATGGAAGAATAAAGTCCACATTATAAAGCCTGATTGCTTGCTGATCGTAACGTAGTTGATGTCTTAACTTGGTTCTTATAGTAACAAGCCATTATGGGTTATTTGCTGTCCGTGCGTTTGTTTGAATTGTAAAAGCATCACAACTTGCTTATTTTGCTGCGAACATGTTGATCCTACATTGTTACATTCTGCTTAGTTATTGCCGCATGTTGTTTGTATGTTGGCAATAACTTTGAATTGCTACATGGGATTGTTGAGTAACTTTAATTAGCACTGCGTTAATGGTTCTTGAAAAGAATAAACAAATAGAACAGAAAGTTGCTGCCTGTACTAAAAATTAAGCTGAATACTAGTGTCAGTAAACAAATGGAGCAAGTCCTTTGGTACAGTGATTTTACATTTACGCAGAATGATTTGTTTTTAGTATTGGGCAATCGTTGTTTGTAAACAAACACAACAACACACTTGACGTGTTCTTCTGAGCTGTTTAACTTTGAGCGGAAGTCCTGATTTACTTTAACTGGGTAGATGAGCCTTGTGCTGCTTAGAATTCTCCCATCTTTAGTGACATGCATTTTGTAAGCCCTACTGCTGTTGGTTAAATTAAATGATTTAAATTATTGTCTGAATAATTCTAATTTCTTCCTCTCCTTGAAGTTGTCATCTGTAATGCATATCCTCCTCTCTTATTTTCTTTTTTCAATGTTGTCTTTATACAACTTGTGTACCTCACAGAACCACTATTGTACACATCTCTTTGGTGATCAACACACTTGACGTGTTCTTCTGAGCTGTCTGTACAGTTTAACTTTGAGCGGAAGTCTTGATGCTTTATATTGTTTTACTTTAACTGGTTAGATGAGCCTTGTGCTTCTTGGAATTCTCCCATCTTTAGTGACATGCATTTTGTAAGCCCTCCTGCTGTTGGTTAAATTAAATTATTTAAATTACTGTCTGAGTAATTCTACTCTTCTAATTTCTTCCTCTCCTTGAAGTTGTTATCTGTAATGCATATCCTCTTCTCTTATTTTCTTTTTTCAGTGTTGTCTTTATACAACTTGTGTACCTCACAGAACCACTGTTGTACACCTCTCTCTGGTGATCAGTCTAGTACTTCTTTATGAAAGTTTCCTTGTTAACCTACCTGCCAGTCAGATTTACATTTGCCTTCAGAGTGCTTTATTTGATTGCATCTTTTATTACTTTGTTGTATTTGTTTTGATTGTATTTTTTATTATTCCAGTGTTTTACTTGTGATTGTCTTCCTAATGTATGACGCGTCATTCATTTGTCTTGTATTACTTGTTTTAACTAATTTGCTTATTTACATTACTCCTGTTGACTCGGGATGAACTTGAAAGTCATCCCCTAGGCTGAATGTACCATCTTTGTTAACAAATGTAATATATTTATTTAACTGGTTACATTCCTTCATTTAAAAATGTCAGCTCATGACATGCTTGCGGGTCACATTTCAGTCACTTCGTAATACTCATCACTGTATATGTCCTAGTCTGACTATGGAAAGGTTGCTGACATCTTTTCCTTTTTTCAAGTACGTTGTGGTCACTAGAATGTAGAACTGGATGGGCAGGTGCCATGAATTTATACTAGAAATGGGATTACAGCAGATCTTTTTGAGTTAATGTTACTTGGTGTCCTAATTTTATTTTATTTTGCCCATTACTGTAGTAATACATTCCTTCCCTCTGTTCTAGTAACCTCACGACTTTAGATTTTTGGAGTGGGGACAGTAGTTTATGCTGAGTTTAGTGTTTTGTATTTATTGTGAGTACCTTCTTGGCAGTCCTCCTTTAGCCACCATAACTTGCACAGTTATGAGACAGTTTGTTTGCATCTCTAGTCTGTTTTTGTCATTGTATGCATTGACACATTTTTTTTGTGCAGTCTTAATATGTTAAAACTGTTGTGTTGTTGGCATACTAATTCTTTCCCAGTCCTTATCCAAACTAAGATCATGACTGCGTCTTCCCCGCGCCTCACTAAATAACATTTGTTCTTTCTTGTTTAACTTCTAATAGCTGTGTGCTGCAGATGCCATTGTGCTTTGTAAAGTTAAAACTTGGTTTAAAAAGTTATATTCACCAATCTTTTAATTTTCCTTGTGTACTGTTAGAGTGCACAGAGTAAACTTAGCGTACAAGTGTGACAGACATGAAGATACTCTTTGTTAAAGTATTCTTTCTGGATCAGAAGTAGAGATTTTCTGCAAGTTTAGTGTTATAAACTTTAGATTCTAGGAGGAGGTAATAGTATAATCGTTCTTTAATTATTGTAATGGTTTGGAAAAGCTGCTTAGTGTCATTTTCAGTTAAAAAAAAAAAACAAACTAATACAGTGAGGAAAAACATACTTGCATATTTTGGAAACAGTGGTCAAGTTCAGGAACGTATGCCTCAATAAGTACTTATGTGAGGGGTGTGATGAAAGAGAAATATGTTAAGTGGATCTTTAGATTATCTTCTTTATGTAGTGAAATGCGTACAATATGTTGGGCTCTTGGTCCATAGTTCTAATGGATGCTAATGCGGTACAATATATTGGGCTCTTGGTCCATAGTTCTAATGGATGCTAATGCGGTTTGTATGTGTATGAATATACAAAAAAGTAAATGTTGATGAGGGTGGCTGGTGGTGTAGCTAGTTTTAGTTTAGCTGTCTAGCAGGGTAGAGGGGAGTAGTGGTTGTTAGGGGAGTCATTGATGCCACATGGTTAGCCCCAGAGACTTCTCTTTTCTTAATGTTTCAGCAGCTTAAACAGTGTGTGAAAAAATGATTCCTGCTATGTTAGAACATTAAGGTTGTTTTGTACAGCTTGGCTTGGATTGTATGCTAGGGAACAGTTAGATGGGAAGAGAAGGTTAGAAGGAAGGCTAAAGGACTCTTGTAACAGCTGATGTTTGTTAGAGGTCAAGGTTATGCTTTTGTCAGCTTTATGTACGTGTTTGTCTCCTTGCCTGCCAACCCTTAAGCCAGCTATTTGACAGAC
Organism: Protopterus annectens; assembly: GCF_019279795.1. NCBI lineage: Eukaryota > Metazoa > Chordata > Ceratodontiformes > Protopteridae > Protopterus > Protopterus annectens. The sequence continues at coordinate 152,469,753 of NC_056746.1, read as the reverse complement.
TTAGTTTTAATGCGGACTGCAGAGAGCATGCTAGTGATTTTAAAAACGACTGTTTAAAAAGCAAACTTCAATTTAACAGTTAATGCACTTACTGGAAGTAAAAAATGAGGCCAAAATAAATTTCTACTTTACTCAGAAACCCTTGGCTTTTTGTTTTGTAAATGTTGTGATTTTACTGGGAAGCTCCATGCAGCTGCATAGTTTTCGATAAGGGGAAGGTAACCTACAGTGACCTACCTGCTCACCCCTAAAACACATTGCAGTTTACAGTGCATTGTAGCAATAAATAAAAAGGGTTGTATTTATATGGTAATTCTTTTTAACTTCAGAATTTTTTTCTAAAATGTTAGTGCAGTTATGTGCGTTTGCTAGTTTTTGGCGATAGTTTCCACTTAGGAGGCATATGCACATTGTAGTACAGTCCAAGTACCACTTCAGTTATTTTGTACTTTTCTAATGTACTGCCAATGTTTTCTAATGCAGCTCTGATGAGAGTGAGGATGTAGACATTTACTGCTTTACTGATTGATTTAATTTGTACGTTAGTAATGTACTCCCGATTTAATTTGTACGTTAGTAATGTACTCCCAGCAATTTAATTTTGCGTTGTAGCTCTGAGATGGTGATCGTAGATATTTACTCCTTTTCTGCTTTTGTAGTGGCATTGACTGTATTAATTGCATCCACATCTTTTTGTGAGGAAATCTGATGAAAGTATACAAATCGCTGTGATATTTCAGGGTATTAAAAAATCTGGAGGAAGGGGGCAAATGTTCAAGGGGTACTTGTTCATGGAACTGGAGGAGATTTGCTGTTGATCTAAAAGTAGACAGCTGATCTTGGAGTGTTTGCTTATAGTGATGCATATAAAGGCGATTAGTCATTTGTAAATGGGAAGTAATCTCACTAACCAATAATATTTACCTGAAGCTCTCCCGTATGATAACTTGTGTTGTGGTTTTAGAGATTTGTCTTGGCCAAAGCCAAGGATTTATGGAATGCTGATTTGAATAATGTAATTCATTACACACTGGAATTGAGCATGTTTTTTTAAATAGCTGTGGACACTATCAAATTAATATTTGTTAAAATGTTGAAGATAAATAGTTGTGTAAATGTAATGAAAATCTGAAATCGATCCAATCTGTGCTAATTTATTTAGTGGTTTTAAAGAAAAAAATCAATACTCAAGTAATACTGTATTCAAGCATACGGATTAAATTGTGTGAAGTTATTTTTATTGGGGGGGGGGTTAGATAAGGGTGGGGAAAGTTCATTAAACCTAGCAAAAGCTATATTTGGTAGCATAATTGACCATGGTAAAAGATTTGGATCCATAAACAGTACTGTGAACAGAAAAAATATCTGGGCGAATTCATTGGGGGGGGGGGGGGTAATATTTTAATGTAATATGAACTTGTAGGAGGTGATGGTGTGTCAGTAGTTTGTTGTGTGTTTAAGATAATTTTATATTTAATTGCTTTTAACTGCAGATGTAAAGAATGTTTGGCTGGGAGGTATTTTTGAATTTATTTATTTATTTGACATTTGTTAACCGGGATCGTCCAACTGGGATAGAGCCCTTTTTTCAGGGATGCCCGGGGAGAAAAGCTCCATTGTACAAATATGTAAATAAATGTAAATATAAGTTACAATAACTTTAAAATACAAAAAAGCTGGCAAAAGAATAAAAGATAATCGTACTGGTGGCATAGACATATGAAATATTAAATGGTGAACATTCAAGTATGTAGATTAGAAACAAATTATAGTTGGCAGAAGGTAAATTTATTAGTAGAAGGTTAAGATACAGTAAAATGAAAGTTTAAAGAAGAAAAGAAAATAAGAAAAGAAAATGAGAGTTAGGTAAATGGGTAGAAGAAACCAGGTTAGTTGGAGAAGAAACAGAGCAAAGGAGGGAAAATAAAGGTTAGGAAGGAGGGAGGAGTAAAAAGAGAGGAGGAGAGAGAGAATAGTCTTCTATTTCAAAGAAATGTGTTCCTAGAAGGGTAAAATAATTTAACGGGCATTAACTTTCTGGAAAATTTTAAATGTATGAACAGTGATGGAAACCTTGATGGAGTCTAATTTTATATGTGACTTAGAAGTATTTGTATGCTTGAAAGCAGGAAGTTAACACTGTTTGTGTATTTTAAGGTATTTGAAAGGCAGCTTATTGTGCAGTGGGTATTGTTGCTGTCTTTTGTATAAGGCTTTTTGTCCTAGTTTGTCCCCAGCTTTTGTAATGGTGTCTTATGTGTTTCAGTCTGTACCCAAGTTTTCATCCTACAGCCCTAAGATGTGCTGCAGGTGAATTGCAGTCTTTCATACTACCTGTATACTCATTCTTTGGACAGGTATCCTATCCATGAGCAGCAGTAGTAGTAGTTCTGCTTCATGCTTTTAGTTTTACTTTGTTAATCAGGGTCATCTTTTCAGGAGAGGCTTGAAGCAGTATTCATACTGACTAGGGGAAATCTAGCCAGGGCAAAGCAGAATTTCCCCAACTCTTTTTAGTAAATGCCATGGGATCAATTAGACCCACCTAAGCTTCCAGTGAGTCAAGCAGATGGGACTTCTGTTTAGCATCATAGCCAAATGATGACACACTCAGGAATGAAGCATCAGTACTTGAAAAAAAAATAGTCAAGTACCTGGTATGGGAATAGAACCCACAGCCTTCTGGTAGCGCACACCTCTGCTGCTGGTATACCTGTTGAACCAATGACAACTACATTTGTCACATTTTGAATGCTGGTATAGCCCCTAGCCCCCCTGTGACTGAAAATAGGTATCCTAAAAAATAAACTAATTTTATTAAAAAGAGAGATTATGGAAAAAGCTTGGCTGTGTCAGAGTGGTAGATATTATGTATAAAGTCTCCACGAGTGTCATTTCTTTGCATCACTACACAAAAAGAGGTTGAATAGCAAACAGTAATTATGTATATGGTCGTTTTATAAGTTTTGCGTGTAGAAGTTAATCTTCTTTGCAGGTATATGAGTATTTTTTTAACTTTATATTCTTTATTGAATTTTTCTTATAGGTTCATAGGTTTATACTAGGCTATCTGCCCTAAGGCATTTATAAGCCTATACTGCCCATTAGTTTGTGCCTCTGTCCAGCAGTGACACAGAGATTATTTATATCAGTGGTTTTGGTGGATTTGGATTTTGAGCATGTCCATTAATTCGGTTGGACATGGCCTTATATGTCAGGCACATGTCACCACTGAATAGAGCTGGAGTTTCTTCAATCTGGCAGCAGGGAACTTTTGGGTCTCCAATTGCTGCAGATGTCTGGTGAGATACATCCCGAATGGGGCATTGTATCACTAGATCTGGATGTGAATCCTTCATGATCAGGTGGGCAATGTAGAAGGTCTTTCTAACCACGAAAGGCCACTGTCAACCTGGGTCCCCAGGTCTTCTAGGCCATGGCTCTGGCACCAGCTATCTGTTTCCGTGAGTCCCTTCTGAAGGATCATCTTGTGACATATGGGTTTACATTTAAGCTGGTAAGTTTTTCTACAATACCCAAGTGGGATATTCCTCATCAATGGCCTTGATGACTGTTTCAAGAAGTCGACAAGTTCAAAAGGCATGATCTGCAAACTGGGTCGGGTCCAATGTCTGCAAGTCCCTATATCTTTGTTTATGAGCTCCATTATGATCCTCTCCATAGCTTTGCAGACTAGAAGGGTCCTAACATCAATTTGCCTCGAGAAAGAAATTGACAAGGTGTTGTTGAAATATGCTTTGTTCCATAGTTTAATATTGATTTAAATTCTGCAGTTGGTGTGGCACTAATAACATAAACCACTTAATATGCTGCCACTCATGGGTAATATGTACACAATTCCCAGTGTTTGCTGCATATTCCTTTTCAGGAGGTTAGAATGTGACTGCATGCTACACAACTTATCCTGTTGATAGCAAGGACCCATCTCATTGAGACAGATTTGCAGCTGCTGTATAGGTTCATAAGTAGGTACTAGGCTATCTGCTAGGCCCTAGCCAACAAGGTTCCCTGGCTTACGGCACCCAAGAAAGTTATTTTCCTGTGCCACTGTCGAGCAGAGACACAGAAGTGATCCCCGGGGTGTATTTCCTATTTCCCATCCACTCCTCAAGATTTTTCTTGAAGAGTGCTAATGAAGAACTTTGCTTGACATAGATGGGTAGCCTGTTCCAGAGTATGGGAAGTCTCTGGGATAGGAATCTATCCCTCCAGCATGTCCTGTTTATTGTGGTGACAAGGCTTAGGTCCTTTAGAGCGTGTAGCTCGGAGGGATTGGGATTTCTTTAGGTTTAGCATGTCCAACAGCTCTGGGTTTGACACAGCTTTATATGTTAGGCAGAGATCACCTCGGAGTAGGAGATATGCTACGGAGTAAAGCTGGAGTTTTTTGAGACGGTCAGTGTAGGGCATTGTTTGAGTCCAGTAATCCTCTTTGTGAGGTAATTCTGTGGCCTTTCCAGCTGCTGCAGATGTCTTGTGAGGTACATTCCAAAAGGGGCGTTTTACTCTATAATGGGTCTAATGAGTGTCGAGTAGAGGGGAACGATCACCTCTTTTTTTTCCTGGATGAGAACCCTTTTATGATGAGGTGTGCCACGTAGAAGGACTTCCTGACTACTGTGGCGATGTGACTTTCAAAGGAGAGACTACTGTCCACCTGGGTCCCAAGGTCTCTTATCACGCATTCGGTGTTAAGTAGATTGCTGCCTATGTGGTAGTTCATGGGTACAGAGTTTTTACCAAAAGGGATGACAGTGCACTTTTTGGCATTGAGCTTGAGGCCATGGCTCTGACACCAGGCATCTGTCTCAGAGAGGCCCTTCTGTAGGATTTTCACATCATTTGGGGATTTGACTATGGCTCCTAGTTTGCAGTCACCTGCGAACTTCATTAGCCAGAGGCCTTCTGTGCTAGCCTGTACTTCAGAGAAGTAGATGCCAAACAGGAGCGGTCCCAGGATGGAACCCTGTGGTACTCCACTTGTCACTGGTTTGTGGTCAGATTTGGAGTCTGCAACTTTTACAGTGTGGGTTCTGTCAGTGAGCCAGTTGGCAACCCATCTTGTGACGTAGGGATTTATGCCTAAGTTATTGAGTTTAACTATAATTCCAGAATGGGGGATGGTGTCGAAAGCCTTGGCGAGGTCAAGATAGGCTGTGTGAACCACCTTACCCTCATCTACGGCTTTGGTGACTGCCTAAAGAAGTTTGATCAGGTTCAGGAGGCATGATCTGCCTTTCACAAACCCAAACTGGGTGGGATCCAGAGTTTGGAGGTTACCAATGTCTTTGTTTATGAGTTCCATGATGATACGTTCCATGGCCTTGCAGGCCAGGCTCGTCAGGCTAATAGGTCTATAGTTCCAGGGATCAGTGGTGGCTCCCCCTTTGTGGAGTGGGATAACTGTTGCTGTGCGCCATTCAGTGGGCACAAAGCCTGATGCAAGGCTATTATGGAACATGGTGCTTAAGTGAAGAGTCGGTTCATTCTGAAGTTCGTGTAAAACGCAGCCTGGGATGTTGTCCGGTCCCATGGATGCTGTGTTTTTGGCTTTAGAGAGTGCAGCTTTCACCTGCGTAGTTGTGATTACAGGGACTCTGCATTTTTCTTGTATAGATATGGGCCCTTTAGGGGGTAAGGAGGTAAAGTTGGCACTGAACCTATCTGCCAGGTTGTTGGCAATATCAGTTGGTTCTGTAATTTTCGTGCCTTTGTGATGTAACTCAGAGCAGATCTGGGTGTTGCCATTGAGATTCTTGACATAGCTATAGAATGCTTTGTGGTTGTCCTTGGAATTAGTGGCAATTTTGTTTTCGTAGCTAGCTTTGGAGGATCTTATAAGGGATCTCAGCTTCTTACTGAGGCTGACCAGGGAGCTCCTCCACTCATGGGATTTTACTCTCTTTTTGCAACAGTTTCTTCCTTCTGTTGTACAGTTTGTTTATGGCAGGGGACCACCAGATTGTCTTCGTTTTTTTGGAGGATAGCGTCTTGGTTCTTTTTGGGATAGCACGATCCATGCACTCATGTAAGTGCTTATAGTGTGTATTTGTGTAGGATTCAGCAGTTTTAACTGTATTGTCCATCTGCATGGGTGTCATGAAGTTCACTACTTCTGTCTTAAGAAGTATGAAGTTGGCTTTGGAGAGATTTTTTTACTGTGGTTTCCTTAATGGGGGTGGGTGGGATGTGGGTATCAAGGGTGATTAGCTTATGGTCGGATCGGACCAATGAGGAGTTGACTTCAGGTGTGGAACACCGGTCACTCATGCTGGTAATGACTAGATCTAGGATATTGTTGCCCTTGGTGGGGGTGTGGATAAGTTGATCTAGGGCATTGGAGTTTATGAATTCCAGAAAGTGTTGCGCTAAGGAGTTGGTACATGAGTAGTTTTCCCAGTTAATGGTGGGGTAGTTGAAGTCGCCCATTATTACAGTGTTTGGTTGAACCCTAATATTTCTTGTTTAACCAAAGGGATGGGTCTTTGCTGTCGATTACAGAGGTTGGAGTATGTTGTATGAAATGTTTAGACATTGATTTGTCTTGTGATGCAAGGACATTTAATTTGCTTTGATCGTGATTGTCAGAACCTTCAATTAAGGGAAAGTGAACAGAAGTGAATGTTTTAAGAAATGTATTAAATTAGTATATGAGCTTTAGTATAGGTGTACATACAGATCGGTTTTAACAAATGCATATGCCAAATTTTCTTACCATTGTTTGAAGTATTGGATCTGCCCTTTAGTTTCTAGTATAACCAATAACTTTCCTACAGCCAGATGTGCCATGCTGATAGACTCCTACCCAAGAAGACTGAATGCTGTAATTCAATCAAAAGGTGCTTCAACAAAGTATTAGTTTAAGGGTGTGTTCACTTATGCAACCAACTTATTGTACATTTTTTTCCCTAACAGATTTGTTTGTTTTTTCAGTTGAATTGTACAGGTTATAGGTCACATTAATGGTAGGAAAAGTTTTGAAATGATTTACTGTGGTCTCATTTTTTTAAACAGTGGTCTGTACACTTTTTTATGTTCACTGTACTTCAGAAGTGAAACAGGTAAAGTTTCCCCTTTTACAGGCCTTAATTAGATGTCTTTAAATATTGTGTGATGTTCGGGAAGGTATTTAAGGGCAGGGACTCTGAGATGAAGGGATGCATCTAAGTCCACTGGGCATGTGCCCCTTTTTATGGGATGGGAAAATCTTCACTTCAGAATTTGTGATAAGTTAGATGGTGCAATGCTTAAAAATCTCACCCGTAATTGCATTGCATTAAGTTCTCAAAAGAGGCTTAATTACCATATTAACAGAAGTGCCAACTTCTGATTCAGCCATAGTGACTGCTGTAGGTGTTAGTGCATACACAACACGCTGTAGAATAGTGTGTATACAACATTCCGTGATCAGAGTTTTATATCACTAAAGGTGTTTGAAGTTGAGTTGCAGGGGGGAAGCTTGTCTTTTGTGTAGGTGTCACGGTATGCTAACTGAGTGTAAGGTATGAACGTATGTGCTAATGTCCTGTTAGCAATGTTTACAATGTTTTATTTTACAGTACATTTTAAAATGGATCAGTAAATGCGCAAGTGAGTCACTGTGATCCATACTGATCGTTATGAGAATTGGTTGATTTTTATGTGTTCTACACCATGTTTTTTGTAGCTTCTGCAAATTTTGTCGATGTAACACTGTGTTGCACACTTTCATTCACTTTTGACTGCGGTGAAATATTGTTTGGGAAGTTTCCAGTAATGAGGGGACAACTCTGGCATGTGGGCTATTCTTGTTACCTGGAACAAGGTTGGAAATGGCTAAATGTTTTTTCATAGACTAAATTTATTTGCAGTAGTAATTTTAAGAATGTTAGTCTGTTGTATGCCCAAGGTTTTATACAATGAGAGTTGCTGCTTGTTTTCTGGTTTTATTGCCTCTTCATTCTTTGTGATTATACATTTGCTACAAAAAATTATTTTGTTTTCTGTGGGCAAGTCAACATTACATCAGTCTCGGAGTGATACTTTGTTTTTCTTACAATTAAAGGAATTTACAATGAAACTTTGTTATGGCTTATGGGCATGTCTGTTTGTCCTGTAGGAGTATGTTATGGGCTTCAGTGATTACACAGTGGAAGCTGCTGCCTTTATTCCTGTCCCCCCAGGTCATTTTTCTGACCTCCCCCCATGCTAACTGCTCATTGTGCTACTGCCCTCTGTTTGCCTATCCCCAGGGCAACAGCAAGGTGTAGTGCACCTGTCCAGCAGTTAACCACAAGAAGTGTTTTCTGTCATTGCTCTAACCCTACCTGTAATGTTTAATGTGGCTTCCGTATTACTGCTTGTTCATAGTGTTCCCTTCTCTCTGGAATGTGCATACTTCTACACAAGTGCTCTGTGTGGCCTGCAGTCTATGGTTTGAGACTGCCAAACCCATGTTTCTCAGTCCTAGGGCATTGATGTGCAGATCTCGACTAGTACTGGGTAAAATTAATCAACTAGGACCACAAAGTCCTTACAGGATAAGAGAGGCAGAGTTTGTAAGCTGCCAACACCCCCTAACCCATCTCTTCCAGAGCTGCTGTTTGAACTTTTACTTGGGTCATAGTTTGGACTCGTTTCTTTGCACCACATAGCAAGGTGTTAAATTTGTTTGTCTGATTCCGTGTATCTGTATGTACTGTTGTGAGTTTTAAGCTGGCTACAGTCAGGTCAGTGCTCCAGGAAAGCCACTTTTGTGTTGCGGGTTTTGCATATAATTTATGATTCTGGATAAGTAATATATATTCATTAATGCTTTTCTGTGAACCTTTGAAGTCTTCTGATTAAAATGTAAACTACATTTTTCAACAGTTTGTTTTTAATTTTGAGTGCTTGGCTTTGTGGCAGTTGTCTCTAAGAAGTTGCTGTGATGACTTTTTTTTCCAAACTTTAAAAGTTAAGAGCTAGGTGGCAGGGTTTTCTAGTCTCTTCAAAAAGAATATGCTCAGACCATTTGGAGTAAATATTTTTGTAGGGAAATCTTTTTAAGATGATGTACGAAGTGTGTAAATCAAATTTGATGTTTAATAATAGGATATTTTTAACAGTTTGTGTTCTGCGTAAAACTTTAAATTTTTTTTATTAAATGGAAATAATAATAATAACAACAATAATATTATTAATGCCCAAGAGTCCTGGTGGTGTAATTTAAGTGTATGTAACCTTAAATTCCATACAGTTATGTTGTAGTAAACTGTTGTAGAATTGATTGTGTTGGGGAAATAATTTTGTTACACCAGTGTATAGCACGATTGGTCGCTGATCATAACCAATCATAAATGCATGATAATGTATTTTCACTAGTTTGTGTGTAATCATCAGGCAAAACTGCACTACAGATATTTCGCATGATCCATACAGATTTAATGAATTTACCGTTGCGTTCTCTTTTCTCATACGTGATCTATTGTATACTTCCATGGGGCCTACCTGCTGTTACTTTTAAGTCTGAGTCTTTTGTCATTTGAAAAGTATTTTAAGGTTTAACTTAAATGTCTTGCTTAAGGAGGTTTAATTGCATATTTTGTCCAGATGTTTACGATTTAGATAATGCTTGAACTGTTTAGCCCTTCTTAATACATTATTGGGCTTGCTATGTGTGTGGCTTCTGGCTGTGCGTTAATTGTTTGGATTCTTGCTGATCAGTGTAAAATTTCTGAAAATAATTTTTTTTAACTGATTCTTTAAATGTTTTTAAACTGATTCTTTAAATGTTATCAGAGATAATTTAACAGTATCAGTAAACGTTTGTATGAAGTAGTGTTGTCATAAGATCTTGTATTAGGTATTTCAAGTTCATAGGTAAATACTAGGCCTTGTAGGCCATTGTAAGCCTTGCGAATTTCCCTTTCTTCAAGAACAGAAATATATCCCATTTGGTTATAGATTCTCCTTACCAATACCTTGGTTGGTAATTATGTATTAACCCTAATGAGAATAACTGAGATCAAACCATAGATAATTTGAGGGGACCCATGCATGCAGTAAATCATTGGTATTTGGTCAGAGGATGCCATGTATGCCAGTTACAGGTCACCTCTTGGCAAGTATGTAGGGTACAGAATATAGTGATAGGGCTTTGAGTAGGTCCATGTAGGACATGTTGTTTAGTCCTTGTATCCTTTTAGCAAAGCTTCTCTGTGAACATTCCAGTTGTTGCATATCTTTGGACAGGTACATGCCAAAGGGAGCATTATATTCAATGACTCTTCTAAAGGGAACAATAGCACTGGTAGATCTAGACATAATTCCTTTCTTTGTAAGCTGTGCAGTATAGGTGGACTTTCTTACAACAGACATTTGTTAGTCAAAGGTTGGGTCACTGCCACGTAAGTTCTCAAATCTCGAACAAACTGGGTCAACTCTTAGGCTATATTGTCAGTGTGGTAGTTCCCAGGGGTAGATGATTTCTGAAAGCATACAGTAATGCATTTTTTGGCATTTGGTTTCAGTCCATGATTTTGGCACCAGTTATTTTATTATTTATATTTGTCAAATTGACATCTGGTAGACCCAGTAGAGTAGTATTTTGGCCAAGCCAGGGTTTTTAAGCTACGGGTATTTACAACTTGTATTAGTAGTGGATGAATTGGCTTATTTTTGTAGAAAGAATCTGGATAAAAAAAAAATCTGGTGCTGTGTGAATAATAAAGAAATTGAAAGGGTAGCCTAGATCAGTAGTTGATTTGAAGACCTGAATCAAAAAGACACAAAACTTCCTGCAGAAAGAAGAAAACCATTTGAGATACGAGTGCTATAAAGATAACTCATCAGACCATGAGAAATGTATTTTAGGTAGTTACTAGAAATGAAAGTAAGTTTCAGATATAAGTACAGAATGGGGTGAAGTCAGTACTGAGACAGCAGTTGAATTTAGTAAGATTTTTAATAAACACGATGTAAGCAATACGTCTCAAAATAGGTTAAATGTTATGAAAGGGATTTCATTTTTCCTGTTGACAGAATTGGAAAGTTTATATTGGTGTAAACACGTTTTCTTTTATTGTTTCAGGAATTGACTTGAAGTTGTCTAAAGCTGGATTAGGTTAGTTTGGCTGCTACTTGTTTATTAAATGCTCCAATTGTTGGTTTCCTGAAAGGTAGCAAATAGTAATACTTGTCAGTTTAAAAAGGGAAGTGCTTACATGTGCTAAAATCGCTCTTCTGAATCATAGTTATCAAATATATTTGAGAAATGGTTGAGTCATCAGTTGTAAGATTGTTTGGAGGCTGATTTCTCTGCATGGCTTTAGGGGAGGTTATTAGCAATTTATATGTTTGGTACTACAGCTCAGAATAAATGCTTTTGCTGTAGTATCTGCATTGTATGTTTCATATTTATAAAATTAGGACATGGCTCAATGTTTAGAAATTTAAGTTGACTAAAACAAATCTCTTTCTTTAATTATGTGCAAAACATTTCCTTTTCCCATAGTGTACTATTTTATATAAAATAATCTCTACACTGCTATATAGAAATAAAGCTTCACTTTTCTCTCCCCTTTATGTAGCATTTCTCTACTTTTCAGTTTGGCTTCAATAGGTCATATATTGGGTCTAACTGAAGTCTTGCATTTGCTTTTCAAAAGAATTTGTATCTGACTGATTATCATTTTACCCACCACTTTTCAAAATTTTTGCCTAGGAAAGCCCACATTGCAAGTTGTTTATTCTTTTTTACCGGCTGGGATCATTAAACTGATGAGGGTTTATCTGTTTGCATCTTTTGTATTTAGTGTGTACTGTCATGTGACCCTTTTTGAAGTGACACCCTGATCCCATGTGCAAAGATGGAGACAAGGGGTGTATGGATGGATGGATTCGCATCTGTTTTCTTTCCTTCCTTCTGGGGCTGTAAATCATTTGCACATTAGGCACTCTTGCAGCATTAAGGAAGGACATTGCAATCTCTTTGTTAAATCTGATAGAAAACACCATTTGGAGGCTTTCACTGGTGATCTTCAGCAATACTGTATTTCCAAGTACTCCTAATTTAAATGCAATGATCTTGCTTGAGAAAATAGGGCATAATATCCATTTTGAGGACGAGTGCCCTGTGAGGAGAGGGAGAGAGATGGCAGTATAAGATTTGTTTTTTAATTTTAGCCACAAATAGCCTTTAAAGGAAATGGTATTTTTATGAATTAGGTGAAGGGTAGCATTTTACCTAGAAACTGAGTTAACTTTTTCCCACTTTTTGAGAAAAATGTAAGTTTATCTTTGAACAGAAGCTTGTTAAGGAAGGCTGTTCTGGATACAGCCGTGTTTATGTAGGGGATCTGAGTGATTCATAACTTTGCCACTCAATGAACTTCAAATATAAGAATTGTAGTCATTCGTATTAACAGTCCAGAGAATTCTCATTGAATGCATTTGTAAAACAAAAACTTGTTGAAGTGAGAAGCTGGATATAAAATTGTGTTCATCGCCTTTTAACTGTTTAAAAAGATGCATAGCATATAGAGCAGTTTTGTTTTCTTAAGTGTGTATTTTTGATTATTTTTACTAAGGTGTCAACAGTGTTGTTCAGCACATGAAGAAATTACACATTTTCTCACTTTACAAGAAGAAAACGTGTGTACAGTCGTAACATAACTGTTCATGCCTTTCTGATGAGTGCAAAACAAAAAAAGTGCAGGACTAATCCTAACACAGACAGCCAGTTATCAGTAGTCTAAATTTATTTCTGGTGCTGTGATTGCCAGATAAATGGGTACACAGACAACAGTTTGTGGCGTGTACTGCTGACATAGTTATAGTTTTTGTAGTATTAACTAGTGCTGAAATAAGAAGGCTGTGTTTTTCCCCCCACATTGTATTGCATTGTAAGCAGTATCAATCACTTGCATACTCATTACTCAAACTGTTTTAGGTACTGGTATTGTCCCTGAGTGGGACACAGCAGTGCCGATGCTCGTCCATAAAGGTGGCTTTACAACCATCCCAAGTAATTGCAGACTTCCATCAGCCTTACGAGCCTAATTTGCAGAGCTTTGGAACTTTTTATAACTGACTTGATTTTGTTTTGTGAGGGGTAAATTCTGTTTCTTCGAAAGGGTTATGGAGGCTGTAGATGGTGGCCATGCAGTGCATTCAGCATATCGTGAGCTGAAGATGACCTTTGGCATCCTTGCCTATGCTGGCATCGTACAAAAGCTAAATGCTTTAAAAATTGCCCCATATGTGGTAAGATGGATAGGAAGCTGGCTGAAAGACAGAACTTGCGCAGTATGAGTTGTAAGTGCCTTATCAGAAAGTACTGAAAGGACCAGCTGTGTTTCTCAGGACTCTGTGCTGGACCTCTGTTTTTGATATTTACTTTTGCTTTTACAAGCAGAGAGTCAATACCTCAGGCTAATAATAATTGCAAATGATTACAAATTTAGTGGATTAAATCGCACTTGGATGCTGAAACCCTCCAGAATGGACTAACTAGTAAACTCTTGTAAAATGGGCTCAAACTAAATGCTAATGTGTAGTTTGGTAGAAACCCCCTCTCCACTTCAGACAACATGAATACAACACCCCTCTGCAAATCAAAAATGTAGTTAGGGTTCTAGGTACTTGGGTTGATAGCTCTTTCTCTTTTGATTTATTCTATAACAATGGATGTCACAGAAATCCTTTTCATTTAGCCTGACTAATTGTCAAAGAAATATATCTATCTAAAGAGGTAAATATAACCTTTATACTTTGTGTTGATCGGGTCAATTTATTTGAGTGTAATGCCCCTTTTGGGGTGTATCTTATTAAACATAACACATTGAACAATTTAGGCCTCAGTAGTTCCTAACAACAAATATCATAGGCTTCATTTTCCTGATTGAGAGGCTGGAAGCTCTATTCTTTTATTCATTGTCCAATACACTTTTGAGGGAAAATCTCTCTCTTAACAATGCCATTAGAGATCCAATTGCCCTGCTTCTGTGCATTTCCAATATCTCCATTAGTACTAGAACTAGGGGTCTAAGTCTTCACCAGTAGATAAGTACTGTGGAGGGTACCTCCCAAACCTTTGCAGTAACCTTCCCCTGCATGTTAAGCAGTGTGAGTCATCTTCCTTTAATCCTAAACTAGGTGACTGGGTTGAGTATCCATAGATTTACTTCGGGATTTACCAGTGTGGCCCTCTTGGAGGTACTGCCTAAGGGAGGGTACAGGCAAGGCAACAATGAATCTATGATCATTGGTTGAGAACACAGTGTGTTTTTCAATTGACTACATCTGTGATGTCTTCTGGTTAACGTATTGTAACCCATTTGCAATATCTTTGTAAAAAGCTGCCATGATTCATTCTTAGTCTGTTGTAACCCAGTGGCTGAACCTGAAAAGGGTCCATTTGGATCAGTGTTCTGCCCCAGTTAACAAAAATAAGTAAAATAAAGACTGTAGCTTATTTAGTATACCATTTTAAGCACCTTTAATATTGTATCCTTCACCATTTCTTTGTCTGTTCCATGTCGTGTTGAATGCATTTAATGATTTGTTTCTACTACACATTGTAGTCCTTTCCATGAATCTACAGCTTTTCCTCAGATTGCGGGAGAAGCTGGTCCCCATGATGTGCCACTTGCTCCCTTATTTCTATCCTGCTAAGGATAACTTTTATATAGCCAAATAATTGTATGCACTCATGTTGTGTCATAAGTCTTCAGGTCTCTAGAAAGAACATCATCTTTAACCGCTGATCATACCTTTCCACTCTTTTTCACAGTCTCTTGTGGCTGCTTTTTAAGGCTCCTTAGCATCTTGATGTTTGTCACCTTGTAGGACTTCCAGAATTGTGCTCAGTACTGAAAATGTAGCCTGACTAGTGCTTGGTGGAACTGACAGCAGTAGTACTAATTCTGAAGGCTTGTTCCTCTGAGGTTACAGGTCCGCCCTCTGTTTGCTGATGTAACTTTCAACCCTTGTGATTTACAAATTTTTATATCCTTTTCTAGTGTTTTTGCTGTCTTTCTACCCACACCCGTTGAGTTTGCAGCAAAGTTGTTGCAGATTAAGTGTAATACTTTCCATTTTTTGCAGCAAAGTATTTGCTGCCATCTTTCTGATCGCATGGTCTTCTTTTGGACTTATTCTTTAAATAACATTTGGTGTTCAAAAGCAGGAAATAAGTCACAAGGCTTAGTGTTGGCTCCACTAGCTTTACTTTCAGATTTTGCATCAATGCATAAAACTGGGGTTACAAATTTTTCCAAGCAAAGGGCCATGTAGGCCATAATTCGTGTGTGGTCATTTGGACAAGAGTCCTCTGAAACTGTTCCTACAAGCAGCTGAGATCCATGGCAGAGGGTAACAACCATAGTTGTGGCTGTTTTTCACTTTCTATGCAGTGTTTTGATGCATTAGTAAAGTGGTCATTGGCAGGAAATTTTGCTTATGGGGCAGAGTTTTTCTGCACAACAAAACTGAGATGACGGTGTAAGCCAATGGTACTAATAAAAGGTATGAAATGGATATCTCCATTTAATTGGAGATCTTGCTAGAGGAACCATGTCATCTAGGGGTCTGTTTCTATTTGGTCACCAGAAGCTGTTGGGCGGTGCATTTCTAGAGTACTTCTCTCTCGTTATTCCTGACTAATGTTCAGCATATGGGATATGGATCATTTACTTTAAAGGAAAACTCAATCTTAGATCTCTTCTCCACTGTACCTTTGCTTTCTGAGTTATTTTAACATCTCAAAGTCACTGTAGGTGCTTTTTATAAAATGTTTTTCCACAAAAAGGCTGACATAGTTCCTGTTGTATTAACGTAATCTTGTTTTTGTGCTTTCTTGTTCCCTTCCCAGAATTAATTTCACGTCCACATAAGTCTCGGTGAGGTACAGTGGCAGCATTGTGAGCCACAGGTATCTTACACACTTCCTGTTGCAAGAGTAGTTGCACTTTTTTTCCATCGTATCTATTTAAAGCTATTCCCAACAGTTATACAGCTCCAGTCAAAGTAAATAAATTGCAGTCTTTTCTAAGGACTGCCCTTTCGTAGTACATTTAAGCACTGACAAACTTTCTTCTGTACTGTTGAGGTAGCAAAGCTACCACTGCAGTCCCAAGAACTGTTAACGCTTCAAAGAACTGGTTCTGCTCCTCGCATATGTCTGCAACAGTAGGAAGATGAGTGGTGTTTTTTGTTCCTGAATTTTGGAGAAATGTATTAATGTGCTTGCTATTTTTCACTGGAGTATATATTTTACAAGCACAGTGCAAAAAGTGCAACTGTCCGTTCTTGAATTTGTGTTATGAGATTTACCCCACAGGATGGACTTGCTGACACAACCAAAGGGCTTTTTCATTTACCATCTGAATACTCCAACTTGCAATGTGGATGATACATTTTTAGACATATGTATTCTGAGGAAATCCTAACCAGCAATAAAGGACGATAGAAAACCGTAGCTATCTCACAAAATGATTTTTGTTTTGGTGCCGAAAGAGAGGATTGGATCCCTGTCAGGAAGGGGTGCTTTCTTTCCTCCAGTTTTTGTGTGAGCTGCTCAATTTGGGTGTAACATACACTTCTATTAATTTATTTATTTTATTTTACATTTGTTGACCGGGCTAGTCCAACTAGATATATGTCCATTTTCAGTGGAGGCCTGGGAAGAAAAGCTCCACACTTCAGAATAGAATCACAATAACATAGGTACGTTATCAAGTTTTGGCAACTTATAATGGTACATTACATTTTAGCTTACGAGTAAGGAAAAAAAAAATTACAAGCTACATAACACGTATGGATATACATACAGCAAAATATAAGGCAAGTGAAATCGAGCACTATTTAATTTTTCTTTTTTACGAACATTAATGTGTGTGTAACCTTTTAAAGTTTAGTTTGTGTGCGTGAGAAGATTAGTGTTTGGAGACAGTGGAGGTAGTTAGTTTGGGTTTGCACAGGGGCATAGCCAGTCCGATTTAAGGTATGGTTTGAGTTTGGATTTAAATAGGGTAGTTGAAGGTAAGGAGGTTAGATCAGTAGGGAGGGAGTTCCAGGTTTTACCCACAGTGTTAGGGAATAGAGATTCTCCAGCCAGATTGTTAGTTTTACTTATCTTTACCATTAATTTATTTGATGAGCGCAGGGTCTTCAGGTTATTGTAGGGAGTGATTAGGTTAGTTAGTATTGGAGTTTTTGTAGGATGCTACATTATCTTATGGGCTATAGTTAGTTGGTTTATAGAATAAGATTTGGCAGTTCTAACCATCCTAGTTGATAAAGATCGTTACAATGATGGGTTCTTTAGGTAGACCCAGTTGCAAAACTGGCAATATTATTGTAGGAGCTAGCTAGCCAGCTTGTTGAGATTGCTTTTACTTTGGTATAGATAGGGGGCGCATATAGTAGGGTTGAGATTAGGTGGGTCTGGGCAATGGTGATCCTGGGTAGTGGGGTAAGAAAGGGTTTGATCCTATAGAGGGAACCTAGTTTCTTGTTTACTGTTTTTATAGTGTTGTTTATATGGGGCTCGAAGGTGAGGTTGTTATCGATTTAGTACTCCCAAGGAGTTTTGTAGTAGAGTTAGGAGATATGATCGTACCATTGCTAGATGTGACAGTGAAATTCAGTGGGGGGGCGCTGCAGTTGGGAGTGAATAGTAGTATTTTTGTCTTGCTTGGGTTCAGGATGAGACATCAGTGAAGAAGCCAATTCTCTACTGTGCTAAACACGTCTTGGGTTAGGGACTGAAGTTGTGATAGTGAAGAGGCTGAGCATATTAGTGTTGAATCATCCTCATATTGGATACAGGTAGCTTGAGGTCATACAAGGTCATTTGTAAAAATAGAAGAGAGGAGAGGACCTAATATTGAGCCTTGAGGGACACCAAGGGCAGCTGGTAGGTGGGAAGACACGTTATTCTCCCATAATACAGCCTGTTATTGAAATAGGATTGGAACCACTGTATAGCAAGTCTATCCAATGAGAAATTTCTAAGTATGTTTATGAGTAGTTGGTGATTGACCATGTCGAAGGCTTTTGACAGATCAGTGAAGAGGGCTGAGGATAGAGTATCATTACTACGATTTTTATTAATGCAGTCGGTGAAGGATAGAAGAGCAGAAAAGGTGCTATGAAATGGTCTGAATCCATGTTTGTAGGTAGCCAAGTAGGTTGTTTTCTAGGAGGTGGTTTAATAGTTGCTTATGAATGCACTTATGTGTGATCTTTGCCAGTGGCGGTAATATGGCTGTGGGCCTATAGCTAGAAAAACCTTTGGAATTACCACCTTTATGCAGGGGGGTGATATGTGAGATTTTCCAGATTGATTGATAGAACTATTTCTGAAGGAACTGTTCAGTTAATGAGGATGGATATGGAGTAGGCTATAGCTTTGGCTGCTTTTTGCTGGTATTTTGCAGGTAGTAAATTTGCTGAGAGGGTGGTGAGTTTGTTTCTGAATAAGGGTGCAGACAAAGGATGTCGGAACAGGTTGAAATTGAAACATTGGGGGGCTGTTAGGGATAATAATGGAAGAAGATGCAGTGTCAAGGGATAACTGATTGGCCAAAGATTGAATGGTGTCTGTGAAGAAAGTGTTAAAAGAATTGGCAATTTGGTTAGGGCTGTGGAGATTGGAGTCTGAGGGGGTGGGTGTGATTGAGCGACCTGGATGCAAAAGTTTATTGATACCAGACCAGAATTTTTGAGGTTTATTTTGGTGGGTTTGTTGGAGTTGTTGATTTGACAGTATGGCTTTTTTAGTTTCGTTTCTTAATTGTCTAAATTTTAGTTGATCTGTCAGGTTTTTGGTTGTGTGCCAGCTAGCCCAGAGTTTGTTTCTATATAGGATTTTTTGTTTGTTAGCTTTGGAGAGCCAAGGGGCTGGTTTAGACGTACTTTTTATTATACAAGTTTGGGCATGGTAGTCTAGAATGGTTAAAAATTTAGAGTTAAAGTATTTGACGGCTTCTTCTAATGGTAGGTGTTTCAGGGGTGTCCAGTCGCAAGCTAAGAGTTTCATAGTTTGGTACTAGGCTATCTGCCCTGGGGCATTTATAAGCCTAGCCATAGTGATGTGGCTTTCGCCACCCCGTGTAATGGTACAAAAGTGTACAGTATAGATTTAGAATACTGTGCCTCTGTTTAGTAGTGACACAGTGAAGACCCCCTTATAATAGAATTAGTTTACTGTGCCTCTGTCTAGTAGTGACACAGAGATGACCCCTGGGGTAAACCTACGATCTCCCATCCACTCGTCAAGATTTCTCTTGAAGAGAGTCAGTGAGGGGCTCTGCCTAACATGAACTGGGATTCTGTTCCAGAATATGGGAAGCCTCTGAGTTATGAATCTGTCCCTCCAGCATGTCCTATTCATATTTGTGCTGAGGTTTAAATCTTCAGCTCTCATGGTTCTGATGGATTTGGATTTTTTGAGGTGGAGCATGTCCATCAATTCCTGATTGGACATGGCCTTGTACGTCAGGCACAGATCACCTCTGAGCAGGCGGTATGCTACTGAATAGAGCTGGAGTTGCTTTAGTCTGGCAGAAATAAATGCCAAACAAGAGGGGTCCCAGGACAGAGCCCTGTGGGACACCACTTGTGACTGGCTTGGAGTCTGACATGGCTCCAGCGATTTTGACTTTATGGGTTCTATCCTTTAGCCAGTTTGCCACCCATCTTGTGACATATGGATTTACATTTAAGCTGTTGAGCTTGTCTATGATGCCAGAGTGGGGTATTGTGTCGAAAGCTTTAGCTAAGTCCAGGTAGGCTGTATGGACTGCTTTGCCCTCATCAGTGGTTCTAGTGACTGTTTTGAAAAAGTCAGCCAGGTTCAAAAGGCAGGATCTGCCCTTTACAAAGCCGAACTGGGTGGGATCAAGTGTCTGTAAGTCCCCAATGTCTCTTGTTTGAGTTCCATAATGATTCTTTCCATAGCTTTGCAGACCAGGCTGGTTAAGCTTATAGGGCAGTAGTTACCAGGGTCTGTAGAGGTGCCTCCTTTGTGGAGTGGGACTACTGCTGCTGTACGTCAGTGTTCAGGTACATATCCTGTAGTAAGGCTAAGGTTAAATAGCATTTTTACGTGCGGGTTTAGCTCCTCTTGGAGTTCACGTAGCACGCAACCCGGGATACCGTCAGGTCCCATTGATGCTGTGTTTTTAGCTTTGCTGAGGGCGGTTCTCACCTGGACATCTGAGATGACAGGGAGGTTACATTCAGCTGGGATAAGTATTTCTTCTTTTGGGGGTGAGGGAGGGGAGAAATTTGCACTGAACCTGTCTGCCAGAATGTTGGCAATATCTGTGGGTTCAGTGAATTTTTTGTCGTTGTGAACTAACTCTGAACATATCTGAGGGTTTCCGCCCAGGTTTCTAACATAGCTGAAGAAGGCGTTGTGGTTATCTTTAGTGTCCATAGCGATTTTTCTCTCAAAGTTGGCCTTGGATGTTTTTATGAGAGAACGTAGCTTTCTACTAGTGCTGATCAGAGATGCCTTCTCTTTATGGGATTTTGCTCTGTCATGCAGTAGCTTCCTTCTTTTGTTATACAATTTGTTTATGGCTGGGGTCCACCAGACAGGACACCTGCCCTTGGTGGAGAGGGTCTTGGTTTTATTTGGGATTGCATGATCCATGCATTCTTGGAGATGTCCGTAGAAAGCATTTGTGAAGGATTCTGCATTGTGGGATGTGGTTTCCACTGGCCCAGTGGGCTTAAAGGATACCATCTCAGTTTTAAGAAGTGTAAAGTCGGCTTTTGAGAAGTTTTTCACTGTAGTCTTTTGTGTTGGGGGTGGAGGTGGGATCTTTGTATTCAGGGTGATTAGTTTGTGGTCAGATCTCACTAGTGAGGGGTATGCTTCTGGTGTGGAGCACTTTGTCCCCATGTTTGTGATGATCAGGTCTAGTATATTATCTCTCCTTGTGGGAGAGGTGACTAGCTGTTCCATTGCCTTTGAATTTATGAATTCCAGGAACCTTTGGGCTAGGGTGTTTGGGCTGGAATAGTGCACCCAGTCTATGTTAGGGTAGTTGAAGTCTCCCAATATGATGGTGTTTGGTGAGACATTCATATCCTCCAATGTCTTCAGGAAGGCTGAATGGGGTTCCTGAGATTGGGAGGGTGGTCTGTAACATGCTACCAGTTGTATAGCAGTTTTGCCTATGGTTAGTTGCACCTGGATGGTCTGTGATGCTTCATATGTTGCCACTAACCTGGAGGTGTGGGTGTCCTTGATGGATATGGACACTCCCCCTCCCTTTTTGGTTTGGCCCGAGTTTTGGGGCCAAAAAGCATGATACGAGGTATAGCCTGGTAGCGCTGGGGTGCTCTCAGGAGCCTTGAACCAGGTTTCAGTTACTGCACAGACATTGATGTTCTCCATACTGAGGAGTGCTTCGAGAGCCTGCATCTTGAGATTTAGACTTCTGGCGTTGAGCAGCATTACCCTTAATTTTTTTCCATTTTTGTTTTCTAAGGAGGTGGGTTTGTCTTTTGAGCCTTGTCTAAAAAAGGCACTATGGGGGAGGCAAGAGCCGTAGCCAATATCCGGAAGCCCAGTGGTAACAGATGCAAGCCATCCCTTGCGAAGCAGCATGGCTTGTCCAGCATGTCATCCCAAGCAGACAGACATTGGATCCCCCTAGAATGACACCAGTATTTGAGCCAATTATTAAAGCTGATCATCTTGTCTTTGTATTGTGGCATCATTCTTGGTGAGGGCAAGATGCTGCTCAGGGTCATACCAGTCTGGGCTACATAATCCGAGAGCTCCTCTGTCTCTCTTCATGTAGTCCAGGGAGGTACGTCTCGGGTCATTCACGCCGGCATGGACAATGACGGAGTCATATTTGTACTTGCTTTGGAGTGACCTGAGTGCGTGTGTTATGTGGCGGATTCTAGCTCCCGATAAGCAGCTCACAGTTACCCTCTCCTTGTTTAGCCTGGTAAGCGGAACGTCAGTGTGTCTGACTATAGAGTCGCCTATTACTAGGGTATCAGGCATGGTGTTTGGCCTTAAGGGCTGTGATTGACACTGATTTATTGCAGTATGTGTTGCATATGTTATGTTTTGAGGTGGTGGATTTTTGGGTGTCTGCTTTGGGAGCCTCTGTTGTTTTGGTAAGTTTTTTGTTAGAGCCTCCAGGTATGTCTTTGTGTTATTATGTGTTTGGTTTGCAGTTGTGGTAGGTCTGTGTGGGACTGGGTTTGGGGTGTGTGTGGTTACCTTCTCCTCCTGTCTGGTCTTGCCAGTCCTGAGTTAAGAGAGTTCAGCCTCCAGTTTGGCTATATAGTTGCATCTCTCACATGTATTTGTGTTTGTTGGGAGGAGGAGAGGGTTGTCTGTGTACATGGGACAATTGTAGCATTGTCACAAGATTCCCAGATTAACCAGCTGAACTGGAGAGGATGCTAGTAATCTACCACTCGACATGCTAGAATATTATAAGGGAGTGCTGTGCCTTTAAGGGAAGTGGGTACTCACAGGGAAGGTGGGTGGATGTAGTGCTTACTTTAGTTAGCGAGTGCTTACTTAGAGAGGTTTTGAGAACAAGTGCTAGGCGTATAATAAAGCAATTAGACTGATTATTATAGGAGTAGAACTTTTTTAAAGGAAAATTTGAAGAGCAGACTTGGCGGAGCCAGAAAAAGTTTAACCTTGTTTAACCGGTGCTGCGCTATGCACACAAACGTGGATTTTAAACAGGGAACTTCAAAAGAGCTAGAAATGGTCCAAAACAACCAATTACTACAAGCTCTTGTGCTGATGTCACTCCTTCAGGGACAGATAGGCTGCTCAAGGCTCCCCACTCCCACTGGTGAGCAAAGAAACTTCCTTCTATCCAAGTAAGGCAGTGGACAACACAGGATCTACACCACAGCCCAGAATACAGCAAAGCCTGTATACTTGTCTAAACTAGTCAAGGAGAGGCGGGAAAACAAGGATTTTTTTTTGTTTTTGAGATAGAAAGCACACAGAAAAGCAGGAAACGGTAATAAATCAGTTACACAGGCTAGCACACTTTAGTGGGCAGCCTCAACAGTTAAATTTAACTTTAAGTGCAGATAATATATAATGCAAAAAACAGTTTAAGCTTGTTCAAGGTAAGCAAGAGAAGGTATTTCAGGTAAAAAAAAAAAAACAGCAAAAAATACTTAAATCAGGAAAGTAGTCTCTTTTCTCAGTTCTATGCTGCTAGGGCCACTCTGTAGGACCACGAGGAGCTGTTGCTGAGTAGTATAGCCAGAAAAAAACGTTCAGAGGCGGATTTTAAACAGGGAACTTCAAGAGAGCTAGAAATGGTCCAAAACCACCAATTACTACAAGCTCTTGTGCTGAGGTCACTCCTTCAGGGACAGATAGGCTGCTCAAGGCTCCCCACTCCCACTGGTGAGCAAAGAAACTTCCTTCTATCCAAGTAAGGAAAGCTGTCAGGGTTAAATTTATTAGACCTTATTTTCTTATGTATGGTTGGGTTTGGGGTGTCAGTCTTATACCTGATTAAGAAGGTGAGTTGAGTGATCACTTATATCTTCTGGGAGGTTCCCTACCTTGTAAGATTGGTTTTGACTGTTTGTGAGAATCCAGTCTAGGGTGCTGTCATTATTATTGTGTTTATTGGTTCTAGTGGAGGCTGTAATGAGTTTGTGTAAAACCATGTAGGTTGATGTGGGTAGAAGGCTGTTCTGATGTGCAAGACATCCATAATTCTTGGTGACTTTAATATAAACTGGATGTTATGTAGTCCAATCTCACCTACATTCTTACCCGTGGGTTCGGAGCCGAATATCTGCTCAGACTCTGCCAAACTTTTCTAGCTCAAAGTCTTCTATTGGTCGAGCTAAGAAGGTATCCCATGCTGCACTGCTGCATATCCCCAGATCTCATTTGCCGCTTGTGTAGCTCGGACGTGATCTCGCTCTTGGCTGTGGCCAAGTACCTTTTTTCTTCTTCTTGAGAGAATTTGTTACAAACAAAAGCTATTTTAATAGCTATTTCTATTTGGTATTTATTTGGTATAATCTGTAGTGTGATTGTTTTTGTGGTATCCCACTAGCTGTTCCAATGGGCTAGGCCCGTTTCAGTTAGAGGACCTAGTCCGTCCCCTTACTTGTCCCTGTGTTTGTCTATTGCTATCTAAAACCATTTGCATTGGAGGTTTTAGCGTCTGTCTTCCTTGTTCTGTATGCGAGTTTTGGTCTAAAACCATTTTAGTTGGAGGTTTTAGCCCTAATCATCTTAGTGTGTATCCCTTCTGAGGATTGTGTGTGCTGTTGTTTGTGGAAAAATGTGTTCCCGCGCTTAGTAGTGTTTTGTGTGACTGTAGTTGTTTTTTCCAGTCAGGCAGTGACTTGCTTGCTGTATTGGTAATTATGATTAATTTTGAAGATGTCCAAAGATTCCAAGGAGCACAAACCTTCGGGTTTTAAAAAGTGCTCTGTGTGGTTACAAGATGTCCATCACAGATGGACATTCAGTATGCGTTTGTCTGGGAGCAATCCACCTGCAGGAGTCCTGCCATGCTTTTAGCCCCAGGGGTGCTCCAAGAAAGAGAGAATAAGTTAATGCTGAAGGGACTCTTGAAACCCTCGTTCGAAGAGGCCATGGATTCTGCTTCCAGTTCAAAATCAAAATCCACAAAGTCAAAAAAGAGATCTCCGGCTCCTTCAGTCTCCTCAGAGCCTCCGGAGAAAGTAATGAAACTGGCTTCGACCTCCTCGGCTCCACTGTCCTCGGGGCCACAGGAAGTGTCTGTGTTGATGGAACCAGCATCGGCTCCAATTATATTGGAACCTCTTCGGAGCCAATTGCCCAGTACTAGACCAGTGTCACCTGAGAGGAGATCCCGATCTTCCCTCCCTGTCCTCCAAATCCTTCAGGACACTTTCAGAAGTGGATGTTGATAGGGTGGTGCAGAGGCTCCTTCAGTCACCGGTTTTGTCTAAATTGTTCTCTGCTCCGTCCCAGTCTGCTCCGGAGCCCGTCCCAATACCTTCTTCGATTTATTCCTCCTCCAAGCGCATCTCTGTCTTTGGAGCCGGAATGTTCTGCTCCATGTGATGTTCCTAGGTCGGTTCCGATGGCCCTTCCGGGCTTATCGGTGCCGACCATCGGCTCCGACCCCGTCTGCACCGTCCACAGGGTTCGGAACTCGGGATTCTTCAGTCAGGCCCGAGGGGGACACCTTTCGGTTCCTAGTCTCCCGCTCGATGCCACGGCGAACCCCGACTCCTGTCGTGGTCGGCTGGCCAGTCCTCTGACTCTGGGGGGGGGGGCCTTTGAGGCCATGCGGAGTGTGCTGGCCAGATCTTCAGCCACATCATGTGGGTCAGTCATTCTGTCCCCTACCACTCCGGTGAGAGCCTCTGATCACCTATCTGTAGACAGCGGAGCCCCGAGGCCTAGGGATACCCCCACGAGTGGTCCCCAAGTTTGAGGCCCCTCGAGTTTTTGCCTGAGGAGCCCCCTAGAAAGAAAGAAAGAGGAAGCACATAGACTCCCAGGATGAGTCTCTCACCTCGGATACTGACCTCGAGGAATCTGAGGGGTCCCCCAAGTCATCCTCTGATGATGTTTCTTTCTCCGACATCCTGGAGATATTAAAACAAAGAGGTGACTGACCATCCAAAGCCCCCTCCGAGGAGGAGTCTGTCTTCCTGAAGGCCTTTGGTGCTCAGCCCTCCACCTCCTGGGTGTCCCCACCCTTGGACAAGCTCCTGGATTTAATTTGTCTCAGGGTGTGGGAGAATCCTTATTCTGTGGAACCCATACCCAAGAGACCCAATAAATTTGTCTGCTCCCCCGGGTAAGGAGATTTTGTCCAAAGGAGTCCGTGTGGATGCCATGGTGGTGGCGGCCACTCAGAAGGAATTAGCAGATGCTTTTTCCTCCGTCCATCCTCCTAACAAGGAGTCTAGGACCATGGACTGGTATGGAAAGCGTACCCTCTCATCAGCAACCTTTACCTTATGGTCGCTGAATTACCTGTCTCATTTTACTCTGCTCCAGAGAGATCTCCTCAAGGAGTTAGGAGATTACTCTCGTGGGTAACATTCCTGAGGCGGTGGCCCAGACGGTTAATGCCCAGGTGTCTACCCTCAATTCCATCGTGAACTCCTCCATGCAGCTCATTTCATATGCAGCCGAGGGAGCGAGTTAGGGCAGCAAGCTCAGGAGTCGCCCTTAGGAGGCAAGCCTGGGTGTGCCTTTGTCATTTCGCGGAGGCCTTCAAGTCTTCTTTCACTGATGCCCCCTTTGATGGTTCTTTTTTGTTCGGAACCAAGGTGAAAGACACCCTCACCAGGTGTGAGCAGGAGGGAAGGACTCTGTCTGCCGTAGGGGTCCGTTTTTCCCTTCCCTCTAGGGCTTACCCCAAGGCCCAGAGGGGTGGGGAAGATGTGGTTAAAAAAAAATCAGAGTTTTTTTCCCGGTGCACAAGGTGAGCCCCCCTCCAGAGGCAGAGGAGGGGGAGGTTATTCAGGGAGACGCCGCCCTAGAGGCAGAGGGGGCCCCGCAATTCGGGAGACCGTGATTCCTTTCGCGGCTCTCCCTACCGTCGTTCCTGATGGGATGCCTGACTGTACATTTCCTGGCAAAGCATCACCCAGGACCGATGGGTATTACGAATAATTTCCGGAAGTTATGCCATCCCATTTTCGTCAGATCCCCCTCCAGTCAGAAAAATTACGGACGTTCCACCCAGTCAAAGGGAACACGCAGCTTCAGGGGTTTCAAAGCTGCTAGAAAAAGGAGACATCCAGCATGTCCCCTCAGACCAAATCGGATTAGGGACTTACTCAAGATTCTTTTTGGTGCCGAAAAGAACAGGGGACCCAAGACCCATATTAGATCTCAGCCAACTGAACAACTTGTACAAAAGTCCAAGTTCCGTATGGTCACACTACAATCAATTCTCCCATTGTTGGGAAAAGAAGTATGGATGTGCTCCATCGACCTCAAGGATGCTTACTACCATATCAAAATTGGCAGGGCATCCAGGAGTCCCCTACGCTTCCGGCTGGGAGCCAGTCATTTTCAGTTTCGAGCCCTGCCCTTTGGTCTCACCACTGCCCCCAGGGTGTTCACCAAGTGTATGGCGGTGGCGACAGCTCACTTGAGACGTCAAGGATTCCAAGTGTTTCTGTATCTGGACGACTGGCTCCTCACCGCCCCCACCAGGCATCTACTAATCCAAACCAGGGACGCTGCCCATCACTCTGTCAACAGTTGGGCATAACACTGAACTGGGAAAAATCTGCCTTGTTGCCCTCACAGCGTGTCATTTTTATAGGTGCAGAGCTAGACACCGTTCAAATGCAAGCCTGTCTACCGCCGGAAAGAATCTGAGTCTTGCAGCAACAGGTGCACACCCTGCTTCCCCTGAGAAAAGCGAAGGCAAGACGGGTTCTCCAACTCTTGGGGATTATGGCAGCAACAATTATGTTAGTCCCTCTAGCGAGGTTGCACATGAGGCTCTTTCAGTGGCTCCTCTTTACTCAATGGTCTCTCCAGAGACTTCCACTTTCCCACCCAATTTTGCTCATGGACAGATGCATACAGGAGCTCAGTTGATGGCTTTGCACCAACAATCTGGACAGGGGAAAACCCTTCGTTCCACTACGCCCGGTTGCCACAGTGACCACGGACACCTCCCAGATGGGGGGGGGGCATTATCTTGGCAGGGCAGTCCAAGGCACGTGGCAAGATCACGAGATACATCTGCATATCGACGTCCTAGAGATGAGTGGTGCTACTTGCATTGCAGGCACTTCAGAGCTTTCTACCTCTCGAGACTATTGCAATACACTCCGACAGTATGTCAGTGGTGTGGTATCTGAACAAGCAGGGAGGAACCAGATCATACCCCCTCTGCAGAGAGGCCATGAGAGTGTGGCAGTGGGCAGTATCTTCCCAACGATTTCTGGTGGCAACGCACATTCCGGGTAAGTCCATCGTGATAGCAAGACAGGCTAAGCAGAGCTATTCTGATGCCTTACGAGTGGTCCCTGAATCGTCTAGTTGCAGAAAGAATCTTCAGCAGATGGTGTCAGCCTTGCTGTGACCTTTTTGCCAGCCCCCTCCATGCCAAATGCAGCAGCTACTTCACGCTGATCCCCCCCCACAGGGGAATCACCCAGGGACGCTCTAGTCCATGAGTGGCCCTCTGGTCTGCTTTTATGCTTTCCCTCCGTTTCCCTTGCTATCAAAAGTGATTCAGAAAGCGCAATCCTTGGGAAGCAAAATTATTCTAATTGCTCCACACTGGCCTTGTCAAGTTTGGTTCCCCTTTCTCCATCCCTACATTGTGGACACACCTTGGACTCTGGACCCACAACCAGATTTACTGACACACATGTCGGGACAGTTCCACCCCTCTCTGCAGACCCTCCGGTTGACAGCCTGGCTACTCCACTTCTGTCGTTAGTTAGGCTTCATCATTTTTCACCTGAGGTAGTTCATATTTTATCTTCCTCTCATAAGCCCTCTGCTAGGAAGATTTATTCCAGCAAATGGAATTGGTTTTCTATTTGGGCTCATACCCAAGGAATGGACCCGTACACAGCTCCAGTTGCTTCCGTCTTGGAGTTTTTGTCTATGCTTTTCCAGCAGGGCTCAGCGTCCACTACCATTAAAGTGCAGTTGGCAGCGATTTCTAATTTTCATGTTGCTAATGAGCCTAGTCTGATGGCTCGGACTCTGTAAGGCTTTCCTTAAGGGCACTCTGTTACTCCGTCCTCCTGTCTCAGAACCGATCATGCCCTGGAATCTAAATCATGTTCTGCAAGCCCTTACTTCACCACCCTTTGAGCCTGCAGCTACCTGTGACTTAAAATTCTTGACCTGGAAAACTGCCTTTTTAATAGCCATCACATCAGCCAGACACGTTTCAGAAATTCAAGCTCTTTCTATCAAACCTCCATAATTTATCTTTCATAAGGATAGGGTTTCTCTTAGACCAGACCCTTCTTTTCCTCCTAAAGTGGCGCCCATATCTAATCTTAATCAATCTATTGAGTTGCCAGTGTTTTTTCCCCATTTTTTAAACAAGGCAGAATTTAAATTTCATCAATTGGATGTACACAGACAGTTATGTTTCTGTCTGCACAGAACCAAAGATCTCCGAAAATCTGATCAGCCGCTTGTCTCCTTTTTGGAAAACAGAATTGGGTCCCCTGTCTCCAAAATCACCCTATCCCAGACGGATATCAAATTGCATCTCTTTCATTTATTCCTCGGGGGGTAAAGACCTACCGTTTCCAGTCAAGGCTCACTCTACTCGGGCTGTTTCTACATCTACAGCGTATCAGGCCAGGTTGTCTATGGATGATATTTGTGCTGCAGCTACCTGGGCATCTCCTCACACCTTTGTTACTCATTGCAAGCTGGACGAGATATGTAGGGGCAGGTCTTCCTTTGGTTCCACAGTACTTAGGAGTATCTTCCTCTGAGCCTCCCAGGATGTAGGTGCTGGGGACGCTGTCCCACGGGTAAGAATGTAGGTGAGATTGGACTACATAACATCAAGAAGTTTTATGTACTCGCCATAATGTTCGATGTATGTAGTCCATCTCACCTCACATTCTTACTTACCCTCCCCCTTCCTGGAGGATCTGGAGGTTAGGTCTGGTTTTTAGAGCTCCCTTCACCTTTAGTTTATTCCTCTTTACTTGGATGTTGTTATGCATGGGGTATGAGTGTGGTGTTCACAGCAAACTAGATCTGGGGATATGCAGCAGTGCAGCATGGGATACTTTCTTAGCTGAGCCAATAGAAGACTTTGAGCTAGAAAAGTTTGGCCGAGTCTGAGCCGATATTCGGCTCTGAACCCACGGGTAAGAATGTGAGGCGAGATGGACTACATACATCAAACTTTATGGTGAGTACATAACTTCTTGTTTCTTGTGGGTAGGTGGTGGACAGCCAACTTAGGATAGCCTCTAAGGTGTTGATATTGTTTCCTGGGGGAAGGTAAATACAGATTGTATAAATGGATTTGCATTTGTTAAGTTGAAGTTTGGAGATAAGAATTTCTGCATTGCTAGTTAGGGGAGGTTTAGAGTCAACGGAAGTGACTTGTAATTCAGATTTATATAAGACTGCTACTCCTCCACCTTTCTTAGAGTTACGGTCAAGTCTTGGGATACTGTAACCTGGAGGAATAACAGTACCTTGTATCGTTGGCTTGAGCCATGTTTCAGAGAGGCAGAGGATGTCAAATGAATGTACATCCATGAGGGCGTGTAGGTGGGCAACTTTATTGTTTATGCTTGGAATATTGAGATGGGCTATTGGGAGAGAGTTGAGGGTCTGTTGACCAAATGTGCATTAGTAGAGTTTGGGATGTTAGGGTTAATGGTAGTGGTAGAATTTGGGCCAGGGTTTGGGTGTATGTCACCATCAATTAGGGAGTGGACTTGTATTGCCAGAGTGAGTATTGAACCTTTACATATTAGGTTCTGGGGTTTTCTAGCTCTAGGGTTGTAGTATGTGATGTGAGTGAGCCTATGAAATTTGGCTGATAAATACTTTGGTGGATAGGATCTGTAATTTGTGGCTATGGATAGGATGTGTAATTTGTGGCTATGAGGGATGATGAGTGTTGGCGTGGAGGTTTGTTTCATGGGGTTATGAAAGTGTAGGTAGTTGAGGTGTTCATAGAAAGTAAGTAGATAGGGTATAGCTAAAATAGATAGAGTGATAGTAAGGGTTTAAAGTGTATATAGGTAGTGTTAGGTGACATTGTAGTAGTATTGTGTGTAGGTAAGTATACAGGGATGGGCGCTGATAGCGATTAGTGGGAAGTAGGTTATAGCACTTTAAGGGGTTGGTCTATGTGATTGCTTGTATTGATAGGGTTGTGGTTAGTGTGTATAAATGTAGATGCATTGGGGTGGGTTGGATTTGGGGGCAGGTTAGGGGAGCGGAGTGAGCCCGCAGGGCGAACGGAGCGGGTAGAGCTACAGAAGGAGTGAGCCCTAGGAGCACAATCAGTGGAGAGCTGTTTGTTAAGGTAAGTGAAGGTGGAAAAAGGTGGGAGATTTTAGCCTTGATAGGGTTAGAGGGAGGATAGCTAAATGATACAGAGTAAGAAGATAGAGGGATAGAGTGGGACTATAACTCTGCAAGCTAGAAATGCTATGTTCCTGAGAAATGTGTTTCAAGAAAGAATGATAGAAGTTAAGTTGTCTATCTCGCCTTCATTCTTGCTGGATGGGTTCGGAGCCGACCTCGGCTCCGACTCGGCCACTCTAAAAGCTCGAGAGTTGGTTCCACCGGCTCGAGGCTCCCCTTATATCCCACAATGCTAGGCGTGAGTTACCTCAGATCTCGTTTGCCGCTACAGCGATCGAGGTGTTGGTTTTCTACCGGCTTCTTGGTGAGTTATTGTAGAGTAAATTTTAGTCTACTTAAACCCCTTTAGTTTAATTCTTAACAGTTATTTCCCTTAGTTTAGTGGATTTTGTCCCTTTTTCTCTTCTATTATCCCCTTTCCACAAAGAACTTATAAGTTCTTCCCTCGGGCCTTCGGGCCTTTTCCATCCCCTAGTGGTGTGTGTGTGTTTTTCTCAAGGATTTAAAAAACTTTGATAGTGAGTTTAAATTTTGAGTTAAACTTGTATAGGGTGTAATCAGTGTGTTTGACTGTGTGTGTGTCGTTACACTTCTTCAATAATGTCTAAAGACTCAAAGGTCTCAGGCTTCAAGAAGTGTGACTCGTGCTGTCAGAAAATGTCTCTGACAGACGGTCACACTTCTTGTGTCTACTGCCTGGGACCTTTACACCTGCAGGACTCTTGTGCTGTATGCCATGGCTTCAGCCCCAGAGTCCTGCAGGAAAGAAAAAATAAACTTGTATTGAGAGGTTTACTTAAGCCTGAGGGTTCCCTTTCTGTTCCTTCGGGAAAACCCTCCAAGGCTTCTAGGTCCTCGGCTCCAGCTTCTGAGTCGAGGCCTAAGGCTTCGAAACCTCCGTCTACATCGGCTCCGGCTGGAGCCGATGAGTCTCAGACTGCAGTTTCTGTGGTTTCCTCGGCTCCGGCTGGAGCCGAGGTATTGGAAATTCCTTTGTCGGTTCCGACTAGACCTTCGGAACCGACATCTAGAAAGAGGTCCAGGTCACCGTCCCTTGGCTCCGTTCACTCTGCTCCAGCACCTCCCTTGCTGTCTGAACGGAGCCATAGATCTCACTCCTCTAGGTCATTGAGGCTGTCGGACCATGACCTTCAGAAAGTAGTGAGTCGACTTCTTAAGTCCGAGGCACTGGCCCAAATGCTTCAGAGCCCGACTCATCAGTCGATGCCTGACCCTGTCCCCCATTATGTTCCTCCTCCGACTCCGTTGAGCTCGGAGCCGGGGCGTTTCGGAACAGAGACTGGAAGCGTCGGAGCCGATACAGAGGTCTTCGGCTCCATCGTCGGCTCCGATTTCTTCCTTAGAAGAATCTCGGCGCCGGACTTCCCTCGTCTGCTCCGAGGGGGTGAGTGGCATCGGACCCTTGTCCGACCCCGCTCTCCCTCTCGGAGCTTCGGCGCTGGTGAGTTCGGCTCCGACATCGGCCTCGGAGCCATCACTGTCGGTGCCGAGGGAGGTTTTAGCTTCGGGCGGGGACCTCTGGCTCTGCCTGACAGGGGTGCGTTCGAGGTCATGCGGAGTGTGTTGGAACCTGGTTCAACTCCACAGTCGGCTCCGTCCGCCCCTCCTCTTCGGTGCCTCAGGTCAAGTCGACTCACTCCCTCATCCCAGACCGCAGAGAGCCAGCTCCTCAGGAATCCCCTGTGGGGATCTCATCCTCTTCCGAGGCCTCTCCTGATTTGGCAGAAGAGCCCCCTCGGAAGAGAAAGTGTAAGAGGAAACACATAGACTCACCTGAGTCCGTCACCTCTGACACAGATTTAGAGGATTCCGAGGGTTCCCCCCGTTCCCCTTCTGAAGATGTCTCATTTGCAGACATTTTAGAAATCCTCAAGCAGAGGGGAAATTGGCCAGCCCTTAACCCTTCGGAGGATGAATCTGTGTACCTTGAGGCGTTTGGCTCTCGCCCTTCCACCTCCTGGGTGTCTCCCCCCTTTGACCCCCTCATGCAGGTGGTAGCAAAAAAGGCATGGACGGCTCCTGATTCAGTGGACCCCACTCCCAGGAGACACTCAAAATTTATCACGGCACCAGCAGATAAACAATTTCTGACAAAAGGAGTTTCTGTGGATGCTATGGTGGTTGCTGCTGCCACTAAGAAGGAACTAGCTGATCCTTCAGTGCCTGTCCATCCACCTAACAAGGAATCTAGGTCTATGGACAGGTACGGGAAGCGGATGTTCTCGTCAGCGACCTTTGCAATGCGTTCGCTGAACTACCTATGCCATTTTACTCGTCTTCAAAGAGACTTGATCAAAGAAGCGAGTGATATGTTGAAGGATCCTACAGCTGCGGGTTTTCAAGACAAGATGAACACTCAGCTGGCTACCCTGAACTCCATAGCTAACTCCTCCATGCCCTCCTTTCATATGCGGCTGATGGAGCGAGCAGGGCCGCAGGAACAGGAGTGGCCTTACGCAGGCATGCCTGGATGCGGTTATGCAACTTTGCGGACCCCTTTAAAACGTCGTTCACTAATTCCCTGTTTGATGGATCATCTCTTTTTGGTCCTCAAGTGAAAGAAACCTTGACTAGGTGCGAGACTGATGGCAAGACTCTTTCTGCCGTCGGAGTCCGTTTTTCTACTCCTTCTAGGCCTTACCCCAAAGGCCAGAAAAGTGGGAAAATGTGGTTCTGCAAACAATCTCAAGGGACTTCGCCTGACGCACAGAGTCGGTTCCCCGCCAGAGGCAGAGGGGGGAACAACAATGGAAGACGTCGCCCTAGAGGCAGGGGGGGTCCGCAGAACCAGGGCAATCGAGAAACTTTCTCTGATAAGCCCTTTCAGCATCCCTGAGGTGTTGCCCGACTGTCCACCTTCGGAGGCAGTCGGGGGAAGATTGTCACTGTACCCAGAGGCCTGGCTTATCCCTAACTCGAGACAAGTGGGTACAGTCCATCATTTCCGAAGGCTATTCCATTCCCTTCGTTTGCATTCCAAACCGATCAAAAAAATCCCTTCCAGATGTTCCACCCGCTCATAGGGATCTTGCAGCTTTGGAAGTTTCAAAGCTGCTTGCAAAAAGAGCAATTCAACCAGTTCCAGCAGACCAGCAAGGATCCGGAATCTACTCCAGGTTCTTTTTAGTTCCAAAAAAAACAGGGGACTGGAGACCAATTTTGGATCTCAGTATCTTGAACAAGTCAGTCAAGAAAACACGATTTTGGATGGTCACGCTACAGTCTATCCTTCCCCTATTGGGAAGAAAAAACTGGATGTGCTCTATAGACCTTCAGGATGCGTACTATCACATAAAAATGAACAGACGCTCCAGAAGATTTCTCCGCTTCAGGCTGGGAACCAGTCAGTTTCAATTCAGAGCCCTGCCCTTTGGACTCACCACTGCCCCCCGGGTGTTTACCAAATGCATGGCAGTGGTAGCTTCTCACCTGAGACGTCAAGGATTCCAGGTGTTTCCTTATTTGGACGACTGGCTCCTCACAGCTCCCACCAAGCATCTTCTTCTAAGGGCCAGGGACTACACTTTTCGCACTTGTCAAAACTTAGGCATTTCAATAAATTGCGAAAAGTCTGTTTTGTCGCCTTGTCGTGTTATTACCTTCATAGGCGCAATTCTAGACACAGTCAACATGTCTGCGAGGCTAACAGATCAGAGAATCACAGACATAAAAAAACTGGTCTCGCTCATCCTCAGCAGCAACAGAGTCAAAGCCAGGTTAGTTCTGAAAGTATTGGGGATTATGGCGGCTGCCATACCTTTGCTTCCATTAGCCAGATTCTACATGAGAATCCTTCAATGGATGCTCTTCACACAATGGTCATACCAGCAACTTCCGATGTCCCACACCATTATGATCACGCAAACATGCAGGAATCATCTTCTGTGGTGGATGTCTTCCCCTCAGCTCTTCTTGGGAAGACCCTTTGTTCCTCCCCCTCCGGTTGCTACTCTGACAACGGACGCCTCCCTGATCGGGTGGGGGGGGCATTATCAGGGCAGAACTGTCCAGGGCACATGGCAACCAGACGAATGCCACTTGCACATAAATGTTCTAGAGATGAGAGCAGTGCTTTTAGCGTTGCAAGCCCTTCAAGACTCTCTTCCCTTGGGAACGATAGCAATCCAGACGGACAATATGTCCGTAGTGTGGTATATCAACAAACAAGGCGGAACCAGGTCCTACCCCCTGTGTCGAGAAGCACTCAGAATATGGCAATGGGCGATTTCTTCCCAGCGGTTTCTGATAGCAACGCACATCCCCGGGAAGTCCAATCAAATCGCGGACAAGTTGAGCAGAGCTATTCTCATGCCTCACGAGTGGTCTCTGAAAGATTCTGTTGTGAGAGAAGTTTTTCTCAAGTGGGGTCAGCCTTGCTGCGACCTTTTTGCTACTCCCCAAAACAGCAAGTGCAAAGATTATTTCACCCTATTCCCTTTACCAGGCCAGCCCAGCAGAGACGCTCTAGTCCAAATTTGGTCCCGGGGACTTCTGTATGCATTTCCTCCCTTCCCACTAATCTCTCAAGTGATACAGAAAGCTATCGCTCAGAAGGCCTTCGTTGATCCTCATTGCTCCTTACTGGCCTCGACAGGTTTGGTTCCCCTTTCTACATCATTTTCTGTTGGAGCGACCTTGGCATCTGGACCTAGTTCCAGATCTTGTGATCCATCAGTCGGGTCAGTTTCATCGCTCCCTTCACTCTCTGAACCTCACTGCTTGGTTCCTCCAATTCCAACCTTAGCCAGGCTTCCTCAAATATCTCACTCTGTTCGAGATATTTTGATAGCTTCCCATAAATCTTCCACTCAAAAGATTTGAGTAAGTGGAAACGTTTCGCCTATTGGGCTCAAGGAAGGGACTTAGATCCTTTCACTGCTTCCATCCAAATGGTCCTTGATTTTCTAGCTGAACTCTTCCATGCAGGTTCATCTCCTTCTACTCTTAACGTTCAATTGGCAGCCATTTCTAATTTTCATGTGGGCATTTCAGAGTCTGCCATAATGTCCCACAAGCTTTGCAAAGCCTTTTTGAAGGGAGTTTTTCTACTCAGACCTCCTATAAGAAATCCTCCTCCTCCTTGGGACCTAAATTTAGTTCTTAATTCTTTGATGCTTCCCCCTTTCGAACCTGCAGCCTCCTGTTCTTTAAAATTGCTATCATGGAAAACGCTCTTCCTGGTAGCTATCACTTCAGCTAGAAGAGTTTCAGAACTTCATGCACTCAGCTGTCGACCTCCTTATCTGTTGTTCCATAAGGACAGAGTATCTTTACAAACCAACCCGTCCTTTTTACCTAAGAGCCTCGGCGTCTAACTTAAATCAAAGCATTGACCTCCCTGTTTTTTTTCCAGAATATTCTAACAGGTCTGAACAAAAATTGCATTGGCTAGATGTTCATCGTCAGTTAAGGTACTATTTGGATAGAACCAAACAATTCAGAAAATCTGACCAGCTGTTTGTCTCTTATGCAGAAGGCAGAAAGGGATTTTCAGTTGCAAAGGTATCATTATCTAGATGGCTAACATCTCTGATTTCCCTTGTTTATGAAATTAGACACCAAAAGCTGCCTAACAAACCTAAAGCCCATTCCACCAGAGCTTTGGCTACTTCTATAGCCTTCCAAGACAGACTGCCTATTGACACCATTTGTGCAGCGGCTACTTGGGCTACTCCTCACACTTTCATTTCTCATTATAAGTTGGATTTGGCTTCTAGGCATAGAGCTAACTTTGGTTCCACTGTTCTCAAGAGTCTGTTCCGTTAGGCCACCCGGGACAAGGTGCTAGGACGCGGTCCCATCCAGCAAGAATGAAGGCGAGATAGACAACTTAACATATAGAAGTTATGTTCTTACCATAACGTTCCATGTTAGTTGTCTTCTTCGCCTTCTTCTTCGCATCCCACCCTCCTTCCCCCTGGCCTGGACAGACCTAGAGGAGTTTTGATTGTGACCTCTCTTTCTACCACCTCTTTACTTAGGTATATGCTCTGCTGTGCATATTTCCTGGATCAGGATGTAGGTCACCCTTCTCTTCTCTCTTGTTTATAGAGGTGGACTTTGTTTCTAGTTATTCTGCTACTATTATAAGCTGGGCCTAGCTTACAAACGAGATCTGAGGTAACTCACGCCTAGCATTGTGGGATATAAGGGGAGCCTCGAGCCGGTAGAACCAACTCTCGAGCTTTTAGAGTGGCCGAGTCGGAGCCGAGGTCGGCTCCGAACCCATCCAGCAAGAAGAAGGCGAGAAGAAGACAACTAACATGGAACGTTATGGTAAGAACATAACTTCTATTTTTAGGACAAAGGCGTCACCTAGTGGCCAGTATCGGTATAGCTACATTAGTTCCCTTTAGGAGGTAGCAGGTATTGGAATTTAAGGAGGAGGGAAGAATATTATGTATTTACAAGGGTATAGGCGAGAAAGTGGGCTAGGAAGAAGGAAAAGGATGGTAATGGCTGCTGGACGCCCTAGCAGGGGAGTATACTTTAAGAGCTGCAGTAAATTATGCAATGTTACTTCTATTGTCACAAGTTGTATAACGCATACTTTCTTCAATTGTATTGTCCTCGAGGGTCTGTTTCTCATGGCAAGAGGAGGCAAATCCTTAGTTTAGGGTGAAGACGGCAGTTATTGGTAAAAGGTTGCTGGCTAAAAGGACAGGGCAGTTCCACAGTTATAGTGCTTTACAAGCAGGTAGGGCATCTGGTTGCATGAAGGGAGAGAATGAGGTTAGTTAAGTAGGATGTTAAGCATAGATATTGGGTAACAAAACATTTAAGATAATTCATATGCTAGTATAAACACAAGGTATTATTGGTAGCTATTCTTCAATCTGTTGAGGTTCAAGTAAAAATACTAGGATGGGTAGATTCATTTAGATAGCAAACACGTTCCAGTTGCAACTAGCAATGTCATGAAGCCATCACAGTAGGATTCTAAAAAGCTGGACATGCACGTAGTATACATCAGGTATAAGGTCAGGAACAAGGTGTTAAGGTACACTTGTTGGCGATATTGGAGCTGAATCCACGGGAAGACAAACTTTCTTCACACTTTGAAATCATGCATTTTTAAAAGGTGTCCTGCACATGCTTGAACCAGCTTCTTCTACCCACTTTGCAGTTGGAACATGGTCCTTGTTGTTGTAACAACATCTTCTAAAAGGGTTTCTGAGTGTCCCTTAGAATTAAAACTAAACCTAATCTGTATGCCTTAAAAGTAGTCACTGAAATAATCTCTAAACCAGTCTGTACATTGTTCATCATTTTCTTAACCCCAAAAATAAAGTTGAAAGAATTCTCCATTTGTTGTTGTTCATAGTCAACTAAGAGTTTATTTGTACGCAATTAAAGAAATCAGAACATTAGATCGGTTGCTCATTTCCTTTGAGAGTAAAAAGCAAGGCCTTTTGGATCCAAGCAAACCATTTCTAGGTGGCTATCCTTTTGTCATCTTTTTTTCCCCATGGTTAATCCCTCCTGGCAATTGTCAAAGCTTACTCTAAGTTTCTCTAGCTTCTTCTGATGCCTTTTCAAGTTGTTTTATTCTAAATCAATTTTAGGGGCAGCTACTTGGTCTTCCATTTGCACTTTCACAAAGCATTGCAAGACTGATGCTTTCTCTCTCTCTCTCTCTCAAGAGAGAGAGAGGGCGAGAGAGAACTGGATTCCCCAATCTCTCTAGTTGTGTGAGAACTTACTATACCAGTATTGATGCTTGAATCGGTCACTGTTTTTTTTTATTTTTATTTTACATTTGTTGACCGGGATAGTCCAACTGGATGCATGTCCATTTTCAGCGGACGCCCGGGGAGAAAAGCTCCAAGGGTAAGCAGATACAGCATTACATAATACCAGCATTACGTATTACAAACAGATTATTTACAGAGATTACATAAGTAAGCAAGTTAAACAAGTTCCACAGGTTAAAGTTAGTCCTGAGCACAAGTCAGGATTAAATTAAATTACACAGTAAACTGGTTAACAGATTTTTACACATTCGAGTTAGCTAGGCTTGATACATTGACATAGCCAGTTAAGTGACAAATGTTGTCTGAGTCTAGTTTTAAATTGACCTAAGGTGGAAAGTAAGGTAATATCAGCTGGAAGAGAGTTCCAGGATCTACTTACAGAGTTTGCAAAGAGAGAATCACTGGCTGTGTTGTTAATTTTGCTAGTCTGAATTAGTAGTTTGTTAGAGGATCGAAGCGGTCTAGGATTGTTATAGGGGTGATAATATTTTTAAGTGCAGGAGTATTGTCCGGATTATAGAGGATTTTATAGGCCATAATCAGTTGGTTATACTGGATTAGGCTAGGTAGTTCAAGCCAACCAAGCTGATTTAGATTGATGCAATGATGTGTCCTAAAAGGCAGCCCAGTGGCAAACCTGGCAATGTGGTTGTAGCAAATTGAGAGTTTAAGGACAGTCTTGTTCAAATTCGAGAGTAGAGGGATGCATACAGAAGGGTTGAAAGAAGGTGAGAGCTATGGCAATTTTAGCTGGAGGGGTTAGGAAGGCTTTTAGTCTGTAAAGTGACCCTAGTTTTTTATTGATTGTTTTGATAGTTTGGTTAACATGTAGGTCAAATTTGAGATTACTGTCTATGATGACACCTAATAGTTTTGTAGATGGGTCAGGGAAGATTATTGTGCCATCATTTGATTTTATGGTAAAGGTGAAAGCAGTAGACCTACGTGTTGGTGAAAATAACAGCATTTTAGTTTTTTTGGGATTTAGGATCAGACGATGTTCAGAAAGCCAGTTTTCTATTGTATTAAAGGTGGTCTGGGTAGCTGACCATAACTCTACTGGAGATGTGGCTGAGCAAATCAGAGTAGAGTCATCAGCATATTGGATACAGTTGACTTTTGGGATGACAGTATAAAGGTCGTTAATGAAGATGGAGAACAGCAAGGGCCCTAGTATAGAGCCTTGTGGTACTCCGAGGGTGTTAGGTAGAAGGTTAGAGAGTTTGTTCTGCCAGAGGACCCTCCTTCCATTCTCTTGTCTTCTGTTTCCTTTGGCTGAAGTTGCATTCATTTTAACTTTTCGTCTTCCTCTTCCTCAGCCATTCCTCTGTTTAGTAAGCCTCGGTAGCCTTTGAAGCAGGAAAGCTCTGAGGATTTTCATGCTTGTATGTTCCTTGTGTACTGTCACACAGACTCTGTGCCCAAGTCTAAGGTCAGACATATGATGTGTGAGTACAGAACACCTAAGCTTTGCCATACTGGCCAGATAGAATGTATCCTGCCAAGGACACCGTACATCTGTCAGCATTATTGCAGTAGTGATTTAGTCCAGCATCTGTTATGGTATGCTCTTACACTGTACTGTCTGCATCTGGGAGTCCAGAATGTGAGCATTGCAGTAGTCCAACCAGGAGACTGTGCTTTCTTAGACTTTGCTCCCTTTGTTGTTTTTTCTTAGATGTATATTAGTCTAACAAATACTGCTGCCGTTGTAAATCTAGCCAAACACTGGACTGTATCCCACAAGTTAGTGTTATGTACAGGTTTATTTTAAGGAGTATATGTAAGTTAGGGTGAGATTTACAAGCTGCCTTTACCCATTAGAGACATAGGTACTACACTTGGTGTGTATTTCTGATTACCCATCCACTGGTCCTGGCTTTTCTTGAATGGGGTTAGGGAGGAGTTTGGCTTCACACAGGTTGGGGAAGCCTGTTCCATAGAAGGGGAATTCTCTGAGACGTGCACCTGTTCTTTCAGTGTGTCCTGTTTATGCGGCAAGCAAAGTTTAAATCCTTTGTTCGAGCAATTCTGATGTTTTGCAGATGTGCAAAATGTCTGGAGTGGGATCTAAGGATGCTTAAGGGACTTGTTGACAGCATCTTTGTGGCGCAGTCTCCTGTCTTAACACCTTGGTCCTATCTCCGGTTCGATTCTTGGCTGGGGTGCCTTCAGTGCGGAGTCTGCATGTCCTCCCTGTGTTCGTGTGTGTTTCCTCCAGGTGGTCCGATTTCCTCCCACATTACAAAGATAAGCATCTGGAGCCTTTCTCCCCTGGCCTCCGCTGAAAATTGGCTTTGTTCCAAGTCGGACTTTCCCGGTTAACAAATGTTAAATAAAAAATAAATAAAATCTGAGAGAAAGCTGTCTATTCATTTGGGTAACATAGGTGTTTATGCTGCATGGTGTATTGAATGAAATGCTTAGTCAGGTCATGGTAGGCAGTATACACCACTGTGCCCTCATCCATTGCCTTGGGAGTGCAGGAGTGAAGCAGTTTGTATTTTTTATTTGGGTCTTTGACTGTAAGGGGATTTTGCTTCATTGAGTCCTTTTTAAGGGCTGGGGTTATATTCTGACTACAGCACGCAAGTGCATGGACAGTTTGTAATCCACTGAGTCCTTGTAAAAGCTAGGGGTACTTTAAATCGTCCTGTGTGCATGTATCATGGGCAGTATTTGTGTGTGCTGTCCCTGTCGTAGGATGTATTTGAGGCTTTTACAGTTATGTTCACTTATGTCGATGTGAGTGCAGAAGAGAAAAAAAATGTGTTTTAAGCTTCTTTGCATGTTATTGGTAGGAGTGTAGGAGCTGTAAGATTTTTTTGGTAGGGAATAGATAAATTCTGTTTGGAAGATTTATTGGTTCTTTTTATTTATAGTAAGTTCAGTACTTTTAGAAGTGGAGTATTGGAAGTGTGTGGGAAATCAGGTTTTTGGACTAGAGTATTCAGAGCAATTTTCCTGTAGTTTAGTTTTAAAAAGAGAAAAAACAAATATCTGAGCTGAATAGTAATGATTTTAATTTACTGTCCTTGTAGGGTTGCTGATGGAATCGAAATGGATGAGTACTCCACTCATGGTTACAGTAACTGATGCCCAGAGTGTGATATTAATTGAAGACTGAGGTAATGAGGCTAATGTTGCCTCTCTTGGTTCTGTGATTCCCTTAATAATGATACTGTTCATACAGTGTCTAGAGACCAGAGAAGGGTGTTTGTGTGATGAGATAGAAGTTATGTTAGAGGAAGTAGGGGATGTAAACAGGAAGAGGAGGCTGACGGCTACTGGTGGCTTTAGGAAGTTGTCTGTTGATGCTGTAGGAGAGGAAGATGTGGATGATGGTTCTGTTAAGAAAAGGGCAAGTTTTGGTGAATGGAGAGACTGCTAAGGAGCATTAAGAATCTAATAAGTATTGCATTTAGGTTATTGTCTAGAGAATAATAGAATATATGGTGTTTTAGTTTCTTTAAAAATGATTTTTTTGTTTTGGATGATTAGATTGGTGTTTTAGTTTCTTTAAAAATTATTTATTTATTTTTTTGACTATTAGATTGATGAGAATTTTATAAACAATTAAGAGGGGAAATTAAGTCTGCTAAGCCAAATTTGAGATAAAGATAGCCTCCCAAGCAAAGGACAACCACAAGACATGTCCCAAACCCCAAAGGCAGCACAATGCACTGTGCAGAACTGATTGTAAATGGAGACACCTACATGGAGCTGGAAGATGCAGCAAATGTGCTGGCTGACAAATTCACCGCCAGTTTACCCCCACTCTTCCCCAGCCAGAAAATACCATCAAATTCCCCCAAAACCAACCCTAGGGAACAGGTTTTACATGTGCTCTCTAAGCCCAAAAACACTGCAGCAGTGGGCCTTAATAACATCTAACCAACCTATATTTATTTGAAAAAAGAACCTTGAGCCTCCTACAGTAACTCCTACCCATCATAGTGGGTATAACTCTGCTGCTCATTTATTGTTCTGTGGAGATTTTCTCCCTGGGCCTCCACTGAGGGGGGACCTGTGTCTTGTTGGAATTTCCCAGTAAATATAAAAAAAAAAAATGTATGTCAGTGGCAGAGAAATATTCTGCTTCCGAGTACACACTGTAAGATGTATTTAAACATCACGTACACTGTAAGACGTAGCTTACATCCTTCTAGGTTGGGAACTGCTGATTGAGGGCTCAGTGTCTGTTATTCTAAAAGTGTATTAGTTCTGGTTTAAGCACTTGGGCTTCAGGCCAGTTATTTTACATTAAGAAGGTTCGTGGTCTGCACTGTTGTGGGAGGAGAGACTGGACTCTGCCCTTCTGAGCTGGGAATTTCTGGTTAAAGGCTTATAGTGCCTGCATATTTGAACTGTTTCTTACTGAAATTGGTGCGCCTTGTTTGCTGTAGCATAGACTAGATCCAGGGCTGCTGAATCTAACTTTGTTTCTATAACTTGAGCACTAATCCAGGCCTCCTTTTTTGGAGAAGGTTCCCCTGCACCCCAGCGGCAGGAGTGAGCAGTTAGAACTTGTCTGATTGAAGACTACAGGAACAGGGCTCAGTTTTGAGATTTTTTTACTGGTTAATTGGGTAATTTGTTTAAAAGACTTTTCTTATTGCTTGTAGTCATCTAAAGCTGTTTTGAGTGTATTTTTACTGTTTGTAGTAATTTAAAGCTGTTTTAAGTGTATTCTTACTATTTGTGCCTTATCTTTTAAAAAGAAAATTCCTTATTTCCCACCTTTCTAAGCTAGTATAGTTCAGTTTTCAGGCTAGTGCTGAATTCAGGGCTTTTACAGTTTTCTGAGTTGCCCATACCTTACTTGGATAGAGAGAGGTTTCTCTGTTCACCGTGAGAGAGGGAGCCTTGAGCAGCCATCTGTCCCTGGAGGAGTGGTTCCAGCCCAGAAGTTAGTAGTTTGTGGGCTAATTTCAATCTCTTTCATTTCCCTGCTGTAAAAAACACGTTTGCACGGTTTTGCACATCTGGGCAGCGCCGGTTAGCTAGGGCTAAATTTATCCCGGCTCCACCAAGTCTCCTAATCAGTTTTTCCCTTGAAAGTAGTCTAACTCTCAACCTAAGCACTTAAAAAAACAGACCTAATAGCAAGCATTAATATACCCCAACACTTGATTGCCCAGCAGGGCAAGGCTCATTATTCACCCCTCACCAACCAAGCGACTAAGCAGCTCACCCTACTAGTCAGACATGACCAAAGGACAATTTCAGGTATACTCTCCAGTCCAGCTGATGAACCTGGGTATCCTGAGGCAATGTTACAACTGCCTCATGTACACAGACAACCCTCTCCTCCTACCACAAAACATTAACATATGCGAGAGA
Source organism: Protopterus annectens (assembly GCF_019279795.1). Taxonomy (NCBI): domain Eukaryota; kingdom Metazoa; phylum Chordata; order Ceratodontiformes; family Protopteridae; genus Protopterus; species Protopterus annectens. The sequence goes on along the minus strand of NC_056746.1, from coordinate 152,425,551 downwards.
TGCAATTATATAGCTAAACTGGAGGCTAAGCTCTCTCCACCCAAGACTGGAACAAGCAGTCATGAGGCGAAGGTTAACACTTGCACCACACATCCAGCCTCACATAGACATACTAAACCAGCACTGGCAAAAAATACACACAAATACCCAAAATCATGCTCGGAGGCTCTAAATAAAAACCTGCAAAAGCATCACAGACATCCAAAGCAGACACACAAAAAACCTGCACCTCCTATCACAAACCAGACAACACATAAAACACAAAATCAGTGTGCCGCACAGTCACAGCCCTTAAGACGAAATAACATACCAAACACACTAGTAATAGGCAACTCTATAGTCAGGCACACTGATGTCCCACCCACTAAGCTGGACAAGGAGAAGGTTACTGTTAGCTGCCTGTCGGGAGCCAGAATCCGCCACATAACACAAGCACTCAGGTCACTCCAGAATAAGTACAAATATGACTCTGTCATTGTTCATGTTGGTATGAATGACCTGAGACGTACCTCCCTGGACTACATGAAAAGAGACATGGAAGAGCGCTCTGATCATGTAGCCCAGGCGGGTATGACCCTGACTAGCATCCTGCCCTGACCAAGAATGATACCGCAGTATAAAGAAAAAAATGATCAATTTCAACAATTGGCTAAGCTTCTGGTGTCATTCAAAGGGGATCCAATGTCTGTCAGCCTGGGACGACATGCTCGACAGGCCTCGTTGCTTTGCAAGAGGCGGCTTGCACCTGTCACCTGGCTTTCGAATACTGGCCAAGGCTCATGCTGCCCCCATAGTGCCTTTTTTAGGCAAGGCTCAAAAGTCAAACCCACCTCCGTAAACAGTACAAATAAAAAAATGAGGGTTATGCTACTCAACGCCAGGAGTTTAAATCTCAAAATGCATGCGCTCGAAGCACTCCTCAGTAAGGAGAACGTCAACATCTGTGCAGTAAGTGAAACCTGGTTCAAGGCTCCACAGATCACCCCAGCACTACCGGGCTACAACTCATACCACACTTTTTGGCCAGAGAACATGGACCGAAACACACAAGGGGAGGGGGTGTATCCATATTCGTCAAGGATACATACACCTCCAGGTTGGTGGCATAGCATGATGCCTCCGAGATCATCCGTGCAATTAACATCAGGCAAATCTGCAATGCAAATTGTGGCCTGCTACAGATCGCCCTCCATGACCCAGGACCACCACTCCGCCTTTCTGGAGACACTGGAAAACATGAAGGTCCTACCAAACACCCTGATATTGGGCAATTTCAGTTACCCTACCGTTAACTGGGAAAACTACTCAAGTACAAACTCCCAGGTCCAGCACTTCCTGGAATTTATCAACTCAGATGCCCTGGATCAGCTGGTAAACTCCCCTACCAGAGTTGAAAACATATTGGACCTGGTCATCACCAACATGGACGATAGGTGTTCCACACCAGAGGTCAACCCATCACTGGTTAGATCAGACCATAAACTAATCACTCTGGATGTCCACACCCCACCACCACCCCCAATTAAGGAAACCACAGTAAAAAACTTTTCTAAAGCAAACTTCACCTTACTTAAGACAGAGATGGTAAGTTTCACAGCCCCCACGCCAAAGGATAATGCTGCCCAAGATGCAGAAACCTTTACAGATGCACTCTACGAGCACCTACAAGGATGCATGAATTGTGCCATCCCTAGCAAAACCAAGACTCATTCCCCTAAGAGAGGGAAACCAGTCTGGTGTACCCTTGCCATAAACGGGCTATACAATAGAAGGAGGAAACTAGTTCAGAAAAAAAGCAAATTCCCAAGAAGGAAAGACATTCCCGATCAGTATCGGTAAGAAACTAAGGTCCCTCATAAAATCCTCCAAGGCTAACTTCGAAAGAGAAATCGACAAGGATTCGAAAGATAACCACAAAGCCTTCTTTAGCTATGTCAAGAATCTCAGTGGCAACTCGCAGATATACTCTGAGCTAGTGCAAAATAGCACAAATTATACTGAACCCACTGATATTGCCAACATCCTGGCAGATAGATTCAGTGCAAACTTCACCCCCCAAAAGGGCCCACAACAATACAGGAAAAGTGTAATGTCCCAGAAATCATAGATGCACAGGTGAACAGCACAGCATCAATGGGGCCAGATGGTGTCCCAGGCTGCGTCTTGCACAAACTACAGAACGAACTAACCCCCCACCTAAACACACTTTTCAGCCTCGGCCTCTCCACAGGCTACGTGCCCATAGAATGGCACACAGCAACGGTTATTCCGCTCCACAAAGGAGGGGCCACAACTGACCCTGGTAACTATCGCCCCATAAGCCTGACTTGCCTGATCTGCAAGGCTGTGGAGCGCATTATCATGGAACTCATTAACTAAGACATTGGGAACCTCCCAAACATTTGACCCAACCCAGTTCGGCTTTGTTAAGGGCAGATCATGCCTACTAAACCTGGTTGACTTCTTCGAGACAGTCACCAAGGCCATAGATGAGGGGAAGGTAGTTCATGCAGCCTACCTTCACCTCGCCAAGGCTTTTGACACTATTCCTCACTCGGGAATTATAGAAAAACTCACCAGCCTGAACATAAACCTCGACGTCACGAGATTGGTTGCCAACTGGCTTACAGACAGAACTCACACGGTAAGAATAGCGGGCTCCAGGTCTGACTCTAAACCAGTCACAAGTGGTGTCCCACAAGGCTCGGTCCTGGGACCCCTACTGTTCGGCGTATACTTTTCAGAAGTACAGGCAAACACAGGAGGACTATGGCTAACCAAGTTCACTGACTGCAAACTGGGAGCCATAATTGACTCTCCTGCTGACACAGACATTCTCCAAAAGGGCCTTACTGAGACGGACACCTGGTGTCAAAGTCATAGTCTCAAGCTAAATGTCAAAAAATGCATAGTCATCCCGTTTGGGGAAAAACAAAACACCCATGAATTTACCACATAGGTGGCAGTCCCTTAATACAGAAGAGGTAATAAGAAGTCTGGGGACCCAGGTAGATAGTAATCTCTCCTTTGGCAATCATATTGCCAGAGTAGTTAGGAAATCCTTCTATGTAGCCCATCTAATTACTAAAGGGTTCACATCTAGAAATAGAGGTTATAGTGCCCCTCTACTCGTCACTCATCAGACCCATCATATAGTACAATGCCACGTTTGGGATGTACCTCACAAGACACTTCCAACAGCTGGGAAGACCACAAAAGTACCTCACCAAGAGGATTACTGGTCTCAAACATATGTCCTATGCAGCCTGACTGGAAAAACTACAGCTGTACTCAGTGGCATATCGTTTACTCAGAGGTGATCTCTGCCTGACTTACAAAGCCATGTCCAGCTCAGAATTGATGGACATGCTCCACCTAAAGAAATCCAAGTCACTGCGAGCCACTCGTTCTAGTGACCTAAACCTCGCCACAACAATAAATAGAACATGCTGGAGGGTTAGATTCCTGTCACAGAGACTCCCCGTGCTTTGGAACAAAATTCCTAACTACATTAGGCAGAGAGCCCCTCACTAACACTCGAGAAACCTTGACGAGTAGATGGGTAACAGAAAATACACCCCTGGGATCACTTCATTGGGTCTTCTTAACAGAGGCTCAGTTAATTAATCAATGGGGTGGTGAAAGCTGACACACTCTGGCAAGGCTTATAAATGCCCTCTGGCAGCCTAATACCTACCTATAGGTTCATAGGATGAACCTATCTGCCCTAAGGCATTTATAAGCCTAGCCCAAATTTTTGTGGCTTACGCCACCCCTTATATGAAAAAATACTGTGCCCATTAGTTTGTTGTACCTCTGTCCAGCAGTGACACAGAGATGATTCCCGGGGTAAACCTACGATCTCCCATCCACAGGTCTAGATTTCTCTTGAACAGAGTCAGCGAGGTGCTCTGCCTCACATGGACCGGGATTTTATTCCACAGCATAGGGAGTCTGAGTGATAAATCTATCCCTCCAGCACGTCCTATTTATATCCGTGCTAAGGTTTAAGTCGCTTGCTCTAGTGGTTTTGGTGGATTTGGATTTTTGAGGTGGAGCATGTCCATTAATTCGGGTTGGACATGGCCTTGTATGTCAGGCACATGTCACCTCTGAGCAGACGGTATGCGACTGAATAGAGCTGGAGTTTCTTCAATCTGGCAGCATATGACAGATTTTGGAGTCCCTTTATCCTTTTGGTGAGGAACTTTTGGGGTCTCCCCAATTGCTGCAGATGTCGGGTGAGATACATCCCGAATGGGGCATTGTACTCGATCATTGGTCTGATAAGTGAAGAGTACAGGGGAACAATGACCTCACTAGATCTGGATGTGAATCCTTCATGATCAGGTGGGCAATGTAGAAGGTCTTTCTAACCACTTTAGCAACGTGAGTGTCAAAAGAAAGGCCACTGTCAACCTGGGTCCCCAGGTCCCTGATAACTTCTTCTGTGCTTAGTGGATTGCCACCTATATGGTAGCTTGGGGTTACCTTGTTTTTCCCGAAGGGTATGACTATACATTTTTGGCGTTTAACTTCAGGCCATGGCTCTGGCACCAGCTATCTGTTTCCGTGAGTCCCTTCTGAAGGATATCCGTGTCCGATGCACTTTCCACTATGGCCCAGTTTGCAGTCGTCTGCAAACTTTGTCAGCCAAAGTCCTCCCATGTTGGCCTGTACTTCTGAGAAGTAGATGCCAAACAATAGGGGCCAAGGACCGAGCCCTGTGGGACACCACTTGTGACCGGCTTGGAGTCTGACACAGCCAGCAACTCTAACCCTGTGGGTTCTGTCCTTAAGCCAGTTTGCAACCCATCTTGTGACATATGGGTTTACATTTAAGCTGGTAAGTTTTTCTACAATACCGAGTGGGGTATTGTCTAAAGCTTTGCAAGGTCAAGGTAGGCTGTATGGACTGCCTTTCCTCATCAATGGCCTTGGTGACTGTTTCAAGAAGTCGACCAAGTTCAAAAGGCATGATCTTCCCTTGACAAAGCCAAACTGAGTCGGGTCCAATGTCTGCAAGTCCCCTATATCTTTGTTTATGAGCTCCATTATGATCCTCTCCATAGCTTTGCAGACTAGACTTGTTAAGCTTATGGGGCGGTAATTACCAGGGTCCGTGAGGCGCCTTTGTGGAGTGGGACCACAGTTGCCGACGCCACCTTGGGCACGTATCCTGTGGTAAGGCTGAGATGAAACAGCTGCCTTATGTGCGGTTTAATTCCTCATTTAGCTCGTGTAGCACACAGCCGGGGACACCATCCGGTCCCATTGATGCTGTGTTTTTAGCTTTAGAGAGCAGCTTTCACCTGCGCATTTGAGATGTCCAGGAGGCTACACTCGGCTGGGATAGTTATCTCTCCTTTAGGGGAGGGGGGTGAAGTTCGCACTGAACCTGTCTGCCAGTATGTTGGCAATGTCTGTGGGTTCAGTGATTTTTGTATCATTTTGGACTAATTCTGAGCATATCTGGGAGTTTCCACCCAGGTTCCTAACATAGCTGAAAAAGGCCTTATGATTGTCCTTTGAATCCATGGCAATTTTTCTCTCAAAATTGGCCTTAGTTGATTTTATGAGTGCTCGTATTTTTTACTAATAATGATCAGGGGTGACTTCCCTTTTATGGATTTTGTTCTATCATGTAATAGCTTTCTCCTCTTATTGTAAAGTTTGTTAATGGCTGGGGTCCACCAGACTGGGCGTTTGCCCTTTGTGGAAAGAGTCTTGGTTTTATTTGGGATTGCCTGATCCATGCAGTCCTGGAGGTGTTCATAGAAGGCATTTGTAAGGGCTTCCGCAGCTTGGGTTGTGGTTTCCACTGGCTCAGGGGTCTTGAAGGATACCACACCAGTCTTGAGTAGTGTGAAGTTTGCTTTAGAGAAGTTCTTCACTATGGTCTTTTTTGTTTGGGGTGGCGGGATGTGGATTTCCAGTGAGATTAGTTTATGATCAGATCTCACCAATGAGGGATATACTTCCGGTGTTGAGCATTTTGTCCCCATGTTTGTGACAATGAGATCTAGTATATTTTCTCCTCTGGTGGGAACAGTGACTAGCTGTTCCATGGCATTTGAATTTATGAACTCCAGGAACCGTTGGGCTAGAAAGTTAGGGCTTGAGTAATGTTCCCAGTCTATATTCGGGTAGTTGAAGTCACCCAATATGATGGTGTTTGGAGATACATTTAAACCCTCCAGTGTCTTCAGGAAGGCTGTGTGGGGTTCCTGAATTTGAGAGGGTGGCCTGTAGCATGCTACAATTTGTAGAGCAGTTTTGCCTATGGTTAGTTGCACCTGGATGGTTTCGAGCTTAAGCGTTGCCACCAACCTGGATTTGTGGGTATCCTTTATGAATATGGATACACCTTCCTTTTGTGTTGTGGTCCGGGTTTTGGGGCCGGAACGCATGATATGAGGTAAAACCTAATAGTGCCGGGGTGCTCTCAGGAGCCTTGAACCAGGTTTCAGTTACAGCACAGACATCGATGTTCTCCATACTGAGAAGGGCCTCGAGTGCGTGCATTTTGAGATTTAGACTTCTGGCATTGAGCAGCATTACCCTCAGTTTCTTCCCATTTTTGTTTTCTAGGGTGGTAGGTTTAGAATTTGAGCCTTGCCTAAAAAAGGCACTATGGGGGTGGCAAGAGCCTTAGCCAATATCCGGAATCCCAGGGGTGACAGTATAAAATGCCTTTGTGTCTTGGGCACCTTATTTAAGCACATGTGAATCCACAATATCCTAATAGGTCTAACTGCGGTCTTGTGTATAGAAAGTAAGTCTTAACTCTACTTCGGTTGGGAGGGTGGCCTAATGGTTAAGGTGTTTCTCTGACAAACGCAAGGTGCAGGGTTTGAGTCTCACAAGGGATAATTGGCTAAGCTTAAAATGGCTTACAACGGCAGTTAGCTTAGTACTAACCTATGAACAATACTTATAAGAACATTTATAGCTTCTAAATTATATCTATCGGGTGAGCAAAACTTGAAATTTTATACCCAAATCTCGTGCAACATTAACCTGTTTGTATATTAGAATTATCTAAGGCAGGCATAAGGTAATTAGATTTCCCAGCCCCAAAATGTATAACACAAGATTTCTAGTATTGAACTTCATATTATTTTTTGTAACTCAATTAAATAAGGTATCAAAATATGATGGAAAATAAAACTGGTCTGATACCTCAGAGATTGTGGTACTTTTACATTATCAGCACATTTTCACATCTAGAATTTATCACCTAAAATGCTGTTCATAAAGGTATCAAATACTAGGTCCAGCACTGACCCCCAGAGGAACACCAGCCATAATCTCCCTGTCTTCTGAAAGACCACTACAATTTCTACCAGTCAATCGATTGGAAATCTATCTAGTCACATACCCATTTGTTACATTCACCCAGTTAAAGGACCACTACAGGCAAATGATGAAGAAAACATATATTTTTTTATCTTGTCATGATTTACTACACCTCCCAAAGCTGCCTGCAGCAAAATAAGTACCATTCCTAATTTTATTTTGTTTTTACTCTTGTCTGCCCTCATGGGGGCAGACATTGTGATTCCTTTGGAAAGCTAAATCTGTCCCATAATGCACAGACTGAAAACAAATAGCCCTACCATTTGTTGTCAGACTAGACTTCCATTCACTTAGAATGGAACACCTGAAAAAAACTGCCAAGTTTGAGATTCTGCAGCTCATGTGTCATTGACTGGTATGCATTGAGTTTTACAAATGTTGTTCCTACTGATGTACTACACATTCTCTGAAAGAAACTTGCAAAAGTGTCAACAAATTACTGAGATAAAGACTTTTCACAAGGAGCAGTTTTGCAAGTTTCAGTTCCTGGCCAGGTTACTCCTCCCATCTCCCCTCCTTCAGTGGGCTACAGTCTCACATTTCCAGCTTTACTAGATTCAACTATTTAGTCAGCTTTCATGACAATAGACATCCAAAAAAATTACAGCCCGGTGTGCCACTAAATCTGTTCCCTTGTATGTCTCTATGCCTCTTCACTTCTGAATAGCATTTCCCAGAAATAAAATTTAAAAAAAGGCAAACGCATCAGTCCAGAGTTTAGGCCAGTCTATCCATTTAAAATGTGCACAGTAAAATATTCAACTTATAATGCGTTTTGGCTGCTGACATGGTTATCTTTACATAGTTATTCTCTTATAGTATAACCTGAACTTATGGTATTTAATGATAAATTTTACAACAGTTCTCAGTTTCTTAACAATGACCTCCCATGCCTCTGATGTGACCTAGTACTTTTTCTTACTATTGCTTTATCTAGTTTGTCTTAGTTGTATATACTGTAGCATGTCTCTCATCCTCTCAGTAACAGACTCCTGGAGAAACTTCCAAAGCAGATACTTGTATTGAAACAGTAGCAGCAGCTGTAGCAGTGAAACTACACTCCAAAACAATGCACTCAAACATAGTACTGACAAACACAGGGGAATGTATATGTCTGAATCAGGCAGTGATGAAATTGCTAGGGACTTCACTGAGCACAATTTTACTCTTAATCTCTCCATTTCATAATCCATAACATTTGCACCACACTTACAAAGGCACACCTCCACCTTCCACAAACACAGCTACCCACACAACATACCAGTCAAATTTAAGGCTTTTCCCACCTCTCTGCAAAACACTGCTGTAATGGCTTTGGCAAACAAATGAAAATGATTGATGGGTGTTGGTTCAAGACTCTCATCCATATCTCTCAACAGTACAAGAAAGTCCAGAGTTTTTGTCTGTTTTTCATAAAATTGCAGTTTTCTGTCAAATCACTGACAAGTCATTGAACACTGAAGTCAGAAAGTTGACAGGCATTTGATTTTCAGACTTCGTATCCTTAAGAAAATTCACTCTAATGCAAAACCTGTTTATCAACTTTCTAAGTTTGTAAGTGTAAGATTTATAAATTGTCCCCTATTATTTATGGCCTTGTCCAGATTTCTTGTTCTATAATGTTGAGAGTTATGCTGCCATCCCTTCCTACTGGAGCCAGTCCACTGCACTTGCACAAGTGTCCCCCTCAGCATGGGCAGCAAGCAGGTACCAGTGCAGATTTGCTTTATATTTCTTTTACACCACACACACACACACACACACACACACACACACACACACACACACACTAAATCTTGTTGTCCATGTTATTTCTTCTTTTCCTTGGTTTAGTTTCTCTTACTTGTAATGTCACTTTTACTCATTTTTTTCTCTTGCCTCCCATACCTACCCTAATTATTACTTCTAAAAAATACTTTTTCTCACGCTTTATTCTCTTTCCCTCCTCCTCTTTATCCACTATTTGAACTTTTCCACTCTGACATTTGCTTTATGGGTAAATAATGAACTGTCACCCTTATGTCAGCACATTTCAATGCTACATAATATTGTATTTAGTCTAATAATAGGTTCATAGGTAGTTACTAGGCTATTGGCCTAAGTAAGCCTAGCCAACAAGTTTCCCTGGCTTATGCCACCCAAGAAAGTTATTTTCCTGTGCCACTGTCGAGCTGAGCCACAGAAGTGATTCTCAGGGTATATTTTCCTATCTCCCATCCACTCAAAGATTTTTCTTGAAAAGTGCTAATGAGGAACTTTGCTTGACATAGATGGGTAGCTTGTTCCAGAGTATGGGAAGTCTCTGGGACAGGAATCTATCTCTCCAGCATGTCCTGTTTATTGTGGTGACAAGGTTCAGGTCCCTAGAGTGTGTAGCTCAGAGGGATTGGGATTTCTTTAGGTGTAGCATGTCTAACAGCTCTGGGTTTGACATAGCTTTATATGTTGGGCAGAAATCACCTCGAAGTAGGCGATATGCTACGGAGTAAAGCTGGAGTTTTTTTAGATGGTCAGTGTAGGGCATCTGTTTGAGGCCAGTAATCCTCTTTGTGAGGTATTTCTGCGGCCTTTCCAGCTGCTGCAAATGTCTTGTGAGGTACATTCCAAAAGGGGAGTTGTACTGTATAATGGGTCTAATGAGTGTCAAGTAAAGGGGAACAATGACCTTTTTTTTTTTTCCTGCATGAGAACCCTTTTGTGATGAGGTGTGCCATGTAGGAGGACTTCCTGACTACTGTGGCGATGTGATTATCAAAGGAGAGACTACTGTCCACCTGGGTCCCAAGGTCTCATCACACATTCGGTGTTAAGTAAACTACCACCTATGTGGTAGCTCACGGGTACAGGGTTTTTACCAAAGGGGGTGACCGTGCACTTTTTGGCATTGAGCTTGAGGCCTTGGCTCGAACACCAGGCATCTGTCTCAGTGAGGCCCTTCTATAGGATGTCCACATCATTTGGGGACAAGACTGTGGCTCCTAGTTTGCAGTCATCTGCGAACTTCGTTAGCCTGTACTTCAGAGAAGTAGATACCAAACAGGAGAGGTCCCAGGAGTGAACCCTGTGGTACTCCACTTGTCACTGGTTTGATGTCAGATTTGGAGTCTGCAACTTTTACAGTGTGGGTTCTGTCAGTGAGTCGGTTGGCAACCCATCTTGTGACGTAGGGTTTTATACCTAGTTTAGTGAGTTTAGCTGTAATTCCAGAATGGGTGATGGTGTAAAAAGCCTTGGCGAGGTCAAGATAGGCTGTGTGAACCACCTTAGCCTCATCAACTGCCTCAAAGAAGTCGATTAGTTTCAGGATGCATGATCTGCCTTTCACAAACCCGAACTGGGTGGGGTCCAGAGTTTGGAGGTTACCAACGTCTTTGTTTACGAGTTCCATGATGATATCTGACAGGGCTTAGTGGTAAATCACTTTGGCTATGGTGTGCATGGTCCTGGGTTCGAGCCTTGCAGAGGCTATTTATTTTTTTTCAATCATAGCCTCACCTCAGGCTTTGTGCCTGCTGAATGGTGCACAGCGACGGTTATCCCACTCCACAAGGGGGGAGCCACCATGGACCCCAGGAACTACCGCCCCATTAGCCTTACGAGCCTGGTCTGCAAGGCCATGGAATGTGTCATCATGGAACTTATAAACAAAGACATTGGTAATCTCCAAACTCTGGAGTCCACCCAGTTCGGGTTTGTAAAAGGCAGGTCATGTCTCCTAAACCTGATGGACTTCTTTGAAGCAGTCACCAAAGCCATAGACAAGGGTAAGGTGGTTCACACAGCCTATCTAGATCTTGCCAAGGCTTTCAACACCATCCCCCACTCTGGAATTATAGATAAACTCACTAAACTAGGTATAAATCCCTATGTCACAAGATGGGTTGGCAACTGGCTCACTGACAGAAATCACACTGAGAAAGTAGAAGACTCCAAATCCGACTTCAGACCAGTGACAAGTGGAGTACCACAGGGTTCAGTCCTGGGTCAGACAGAAGGTCTTTGGCTAACGAAGTTCGCAGATGACTGCAAACTAGGAGCCATAATCGAAACTCCTAATGATGTGGACATCCTACAAAAGGGCCTTACTGAGACAGATGCTTGGTAAGCCATGACCTCAAGCTCAATGCCAAAAAGTGCATTGTCATCTCCTTTGGTAAAAAAAACTCTGTACCCATGAACTACAATATAGGCGGTAGTATACTAAACACCAAAAGTGTGATAAGAGACCTTGGGACACAGGTGGACAGTATTCTCTCCTTTGATAATCATCACATCATCACAGTAGTCAGGAAATCCTTCTATGTGGCACACAATCACAAAGGTTTCTCATCCAGAAAAAAAGAGGTCATTGTTCCCCTCTACTCATCACTCATTAGACCCATTATAGAGTACAACGCCCCTTTTGGTATGTACCTCACAATTTATTTATGTATTTATTTTTATTTTACATTTGTTGACCGGGCTAGTCCAACTGGATGTATGTCTGTTTTCATTGGAGGCCCGGGGAGAAAAGTTCCACTTGCATCAAAATGTTTTTAAACACAATGGTATATTCAGAGGCATTGGTACATTACAAAGCTTAGGCATACATTACATTTCGTAGAATTTAGCATTTGAATAAGAAAAAATCCAAGTGCAAACAGTTTTGGATATTCCTGATAAAATATGTCAAAGACTGTATTAATTATAAAGTCACACAAACAAATGTCACACAAAAATGCTAGTGTCTAACAGCAATGGATATTCATACAAAGTATGTACAAGGACACTCTTATTATGTAAAGTCTCATCAGAAGACCTAGTGTAAGATGGCTGTGGATAATCATAATGTACAAGGACACTCATATTATGTAAAGTCTCATCAGAAGACCTAGTGTAAGATGGCTATGGATATTCATACGAAGTATGTACAAGGACACTCTTATTATGTAAAGTCTCACCAGAAGACCTAGTGTAAGATGGCTATGGATAGTCATCTGTATGTCGAGGACACTCTTATTATGTAAAGTCTCATCAGAAGACCTAGTGTAAGATGGCTATGGATAGTCATAAGGTATGTACAAGGACACTCTTATTATGTAAAGTCTCATCAGAAGACCTAGTGTAAGATGGCTATGGATAATCATACGAAGTATGTACAAGGACACTCTTATTATGTAAAGTCTCACCAGAAGTCCTAGTGTAAGATGGCTATGGATAATCATACGAAGTATGTACAAGGACACTCTTATTATGTAAAGTCTCACCAGAAGTCCTAGTGTAAGATGGCTATGGATAATCAAATACAGGGACAGAGTCCGCTGTATAGATCTAGTGTATTATGGCTATTATCAATAGAGATCAATCAAAATATACAGGACATTAGTCCGCTGTATAGTCACATTAACGTTATTATCAATAGAGATCATTCAAAATATGTACAGGACATTAGTCCGCTGTATAGTCACATTAACGTTATTATCAATAGAGATCATTCAAAATATGTACAGGACATTAGTCCGCTGTATAGTCACATTAACGTTATTATCAATAGAGATCATTCAAAATATGTACAGGACATTAGTCCGCTGTATAGTCACATTAACGTTATCAATAGAGATCATTCAAAATATGTACAGGACATTAGTCCGCTGTATAGTCACATTAACTTTATTATCAATAGAGATCATTCAAAATATGTACAGGACATTAGTCCGCTGTATAGTCATATTAACTTTATTATCATTAGAGATCATTCAAAATATGTACAGGACATTAGTCCGCTGTATAGTCACATTAACTTTATTATCATTAGAAAAGACACAAGATTATACTCATGAGAAGATAGGTGTTGAGGGAAGGGTTTGGTAGTTAGTCTGGGTTGACACACGGGCATAACCAGTGTGATTTAAGGTAGGGTTTTAGTTTGCTTTTAAATAGGTTAGCTGAGGCTAGTGAGGTTAGGTGATTAGGGAGGGTGTTCCAGGTTTTACCCACTGTATTCGGGAACAATGCGTCACCAGCTGAATTATTGGATTTAGCCATTTGTACTGGTAATTTGTTAGAGGAGCGTAGGGTTTTGAGATTATTATAGGGGGTGATTAGGGTATTGAGTATTGGTGTATTTGTAGGTTGATGCAGGATCTAATGGACTATTGTTAGTTGGTTGAAAAGTATTAGATTTGGCAATTGTAACCAGCCTAGTTGATTCAGATTGATACAATGATGGGTCCTATAGGACGACCCAGCTGCAAATCTGGCAGTATTATTGTAGGAGGTAGACAGTTTATTCAGGTTGCTTTTATATAATTTAGTGTAGATAGGAGAGGCATATACTAGGGTGGAGATGAGGTGGGTACGGGCTATATTTGTCTTGGCTAGTGGAGTCAGAAAGGTTTTGATTCTGTAGAGGGAACCTAATTTTTTGTTCAGTGTTTTTATAGTGTTGTTAATGTGAGGCTCAAAGGTGAGGTTATTATCAATAAGTACCCCAAGTAGTTTTGTAGTAGGATCAGGAGATATTATTGTTCCATTGCTATAAGCAACAGTAAAGTTAAGTGGGGAGGCTGGAGGGTGGCCTAATGGTTAAGGTGTTTGCCTTACAAACACAAGGTGCAGGGTTGGAGTCTCACAAGGGATAATTGGCTAGGCTTAAAATGGCTTGCAAGGGCAGTTAGCCTAGTACTAATCTATGTGGTGGAAGGGTGGTGTAATGGTTAAGGTGTTTACCTTAGAAGCACAAGGTGATAGAGTTTGATTCTCATAGGGGGTAAATGGCTAGGCTTAAAAATGGTCCATGAGGGCAGCTAGCCTAGTAATAATCTATGAATCTATGGGTAGGGGTGAATAGTAGCATTTTTGTTTTTTTAGGGTTCAAGATAAGACTTTGGTGTAGAAGCCAATTTTCAACTATGCTAATGGTGTTTTGGGTTAGGGACTGAAGTTCTGATGAGGAAGTGGCTGAACATATAAGTGTGGAGTCGTCTGCATATTGCATACAGTTAGCTTGAGGAATTACAGATTGGAGGTCATTTGTGAAGATGGAGAAGAGGAGAGGACCCAATATCGAGCCTTGAGGGACACCTATGGCAACTGGGAGGCGGGAAGATAAGGTATTTGCCCATAGTACAGCCTGTTGCCTGCTATTTAAGTAGGATTGGAACCATTGTATGGCAGGAGCAACCAATGACCGGTTTTTAAGTGTGTTTATGAGGAGGTGGTGGTTAATCATGTCCTAGGCTTTTGACAAATCAATAAAGAAGGCTGAGGATAGTGTCATCATTACGATTTTTATTAATGCAGTCAGTAAAGGATAAGATAGCAGAGGTGGTGCTATGAAATGGTCTGAAGCCATGTTGGCAGGTGGCTAATAAATTATTTTCAAGTAGGTGGCTTAAAAGTTGTTTATGAATGCATTTCTCCATTACTTTTGCCAAAGGGGATAATATGGCTGTGGGCCTGTAGTTGGAAAACTCTTTGGAATTCACCTTTATGCAGGGGGATAATGTGAGAAACTTTCCAGATGGGATAGTTCCTTCCGAAATAGTTCTATTAATGAGGATGGATATGGGCTAGGCTGTGGTTTTTGCTGCTTTTTGCAGGTATTCTGCAGGGTAGTAGGTCTGCAGAAAGAGTGGTGGGTTTAAGTTTCTGAATAAGGTTATAGACAAGGGATGTGGGAACTGGTTGAAAATGAAATAGAGGGGGGCTGTAGGAGATGGCAGGCGTAGAGGATGTGGAGTTGAGAGATAGTTGGTTAGCTAGGGATTGAATGGTTTCTGTGAAAAAAAGTGTTAAGAGCTGGCTATTTGAATGGGATTGTTGTGATCAGAGCCTAAGGGAGCAGGAGTGCCTGAGAGGCCTGGGTGTAGGAGGTTATTGGTGCTTAACCAGAATTTTTATGGATTATTTTGGTGGGTTTTTTTTGAAGCTGGCAGTAGTAGTTTCTTTTGTCAGACAATATGGCTTTTTTTGCTTCATTTCTTAGCTGTCTGAACAATAATTGTTCTGAAGGGCTTTTTGTTGACCGCCAGCTGGCCCTTAGTTTATTTCTTAAGAGGCTTTTTTGTTTGGTAGTCTTGGTGAGCCAAGAGACTGGTTTAGTCCTGGTTCTAATTTTGCGTTTTGGGGCATGACAATCAAGAATTGCTAAGAATTTTGAATTAAAGTATTTGACTGCTTCATCTAGTGGGAGGTGTTTGAGGGGTGACCAGCCACAGGCACTAAGTTCTGTTTGAAAGCTATCAGGGTTAAAATTTTTGTTATCCCTTATTGTCCTATAAATGGTTGATTTGGGAGTTTATTGTCCTGTAAATGGTTGATTTGGGAGTTTATTGTCCTATAAATCGTTGATTTGGGAGTTTCAGTCTTGTATCTGATTAGGTGAGTGCGTAGTCGTTTTTATCTTCAGGGAGGGTACCTGTTTTATAAGTTTGTTGGTGACTATTACTGAGAATCCAGTCTAGGGATTTGTTTGATATAGATAGGTAGTTTATTCCAGAGTATTGGAAGTCTTGGTAGGCCACAAGACATGTACAACAACTGGAAAGGCCACAGAAATACCTCACAAAGAGGATTACCGGTTCAAACAGATGCCCTACACAGACTTTCTCAAAAAACTCCAGCTTTACTCCGTTGCATATCGCCTACTCAGAGGTGATCACTGCCTAACATACCAAGCTATGTCAAACCCAGAGCTTTTGGACATGCCCCACTTAAAGAAATCCAAATCCCTCCAAGCTACACACTCTAGGGACCTAAACCTTGTCACCACAATAAACAGAACATGCCGGAGGGATAGATTCCTGTCCCAGAGACTACCAGTAAACTACCTATCTATATCAAACAAAGCTCTTCATTAGCAGTCTTCAAGAAAAATCTTGATGATTGGATGGGAAATAGGAAATTCACCCCGGGGATCACCTCTGTGGCTCTGCTCGACAGTGGCACAGGAAAATAATTTTCTTTTGTGGTAAAAGCCAGGGTACCTTTTTGGCTGGGCTTGTATAGGCCCCAGGGCTGATAGCCTAGTACCTACCTATGAACCTATACGTTCCATGGCCTTGCAGACCAAGCTCATCAGGCTAATAGGACGATAGTTCCTGGGATCAGTGGTGGCTCCCCTTTTGTGGAGTGGGATAACTGTTGCTGTGTGCCATTCAGTGGGCACAAAGCCTGATGTGAGGCTATGATTGAACATGGTGCTTAGGTGAGGAGCCAGTTCGTTCTGAAGTTCATGTAAAACTCATCCTGGGATGTTGTCCAGTCCCATGGATGCTGTGTTTTTGGTTTTAGAGTGTGCAGCTTTTACCTGTGTAGTTATCACAAGGACTCTGCATTCTTCCTGTGTAGATATGGGCCCTTTAGGGTGTGAGAGGGTGGTAAAGTTAGCACTGAACCTATCTGCCAGAATGTTGGCAATTTCAGTTGGTTCTGTAATTTTCATGCAGTTGTGCTGTAACTCAGAGCAGATCTGGGTGTTGCCATTGAGATTCTTGACATAGGTATAGAATGCTTTGTGGTTGTCCTTAGAATCAGTGGCAATTTTATTTTCATAGCTAGCTTTGGATGCTCTTATAAGGGATCTCAGCATCTTACTGAGGCTGACCAGGAAGCTCCACCACTCATGGGATTTTACTCTCTTTTGCAACAGTTTATTCCTTCTGTTGTACAGCTTGTTTATGGCAGGGGACCACCAGATTGGCTTCCTTTTTTGGAGGATAGCATGTTGGTTCTGTTTGGGATAGCACGATCCATGCACTCATGTAAGTGCTTATAGAGTGCATTTGTGTAGGTTTCAGCAGTTGTAACTGTATTGGCCATCTGCATGGATGTCATGAAGTTTGCCACTTCTGTCTTAAGAAGCATGAAGTTGGCTATGGAGAATTGTTTTACCGTGGTTTCCTTAATGTGAGGTGGGGGCGGGATGTGGATATCTAGGGTGATTAGCTTATGGTCGGATCTGACCAACAAGGAGTTGACTTTGGGTGTGGAACACTTGTCATTCATGTTGGTAATGACAAGGTCTAGGATATTGTTGCCCTTGGTGGTGGTGTGGATAAGTTGATCCAGGGCACTGGAATTTATGAATTCCAGAAAGCATTGAGCGAAGGAGTTGGTACATGAGTAGTTTTCCCAGTTAATGATGGGGTAGTTGAAATCGCCCATTATTAGGGTGTTTGAACTCTAATATTTTCCAGTATATCAAGAAAAGAGGAGTGGGACATGATGGGGGATCTGTAGCAAGCTACAATTTGGATTGCAGTTTTGCCCAGAGTTAGTTGCATTTGGATAACCTCGGATGCATTATGCTGAGCAACTAGCTTGGAGGTGTGGATATCCTTAATGAATATGGGCACACCTCTGCCTTTGGTGTTCCGGTCCAGGTTACGTGGCCGAAAAGTGTGGTATGAGTTATAGCCTGGTAGTGCAGGGGTGCTCTTTGGAGCCTTGAACCAGGTCTCAGTCTCACTGCACGGGTATCGATGTTCTCCATTTTAAGGAATGCCTTGAGTGAGTGCATTTTGAGATTTAGACTTCTAGCATTGAGTAGCATTACCCTCAGTTTTTGCTTGCCTGTTCCTGTTGCATTTGAAACTTTTCTAAAAAAGGCACTATAGGGACGGCAAGAGCCTTAGCCAGTGTCTGGAATCCCATGGGCGACAGGTGCAGGCCGTCTCTGGCAAAGAATCATGGTCTGTCAACCATGTCGTCCCAGGCAGACAGATACTGGATCCCCTTAGAATGACACCAGAAGCTTAGCCAATTGTTGAAGTCAATCATTTTGTCCTTGTACTGCAGTATTATTCTGGGTGATGGCAGAATGCTACTCGGGGCTAGGGTCATACCTCCATGGGCTACAAGATTGGAGAGCTCTTCCATGTCTCTCCATGTAGTCCAGGGAGGCATGTCTCAGGTCATTCACACCAACATGGACAATGACAGAGTCATATTTGTACTTGGTTATGGAGTGACCTTGGTTATGGAGTGACCTGAGTGCATGGGTTATGTGGCAGATCCTGGCACCTAATATATTATATATGTTATAATATATATATATATATATATATATATATATATATATATATATATGTTTGCCCATAATATCTGAATAAGTGAGTGGGATTTTCATGACAGGCATCAAGGAAATATTTTCCTTCCTTCTGTGTTTTTTTCTTAAGTTTTGGATTTTTCTTGGTATATTGATTGATTTTTCTTAGTATATTTTATTTTTTTATTTATTTTCCATTTGTTTACCAGGTTAGTCCAACTGGACACAAGATGACTGTTTTCAGCGGAGGCTGGGGGAGAAAAGCTCCAGATACATAGTAAACAATTATAAAAAATAATAAAATAAATTATACAAACATAGCTATTTTGTACAAAGAGCATAGAAAATATAAAAGGAGTAAAATCAGAGTTTTACAACTGATGCAGCATACACAGTGGTTAGAATATTGAGAAACAATTAAACAAGATAATATACAACAAATATACAACTGCTTGAACATAAATTCAAAAAGAAGTTTCTATAGACAAACAGGGTCATAAACTAGAAATCATAACTATATTGATATGATTTGTATTGCATTTATCTTGTTTTAATGATGGTATGTGTGTATTATTGTCCTGCGGTGGTGGTGCTGCGGTAGAGTTGTCGCCTCACAGTAAGACGCTGTCCGGTTCGATTCTTGGCTAGAGCGTCTTCTGCGTGGAGACTTGCGTGAATGGGTGTACCTTCGTTGAAGGTTGTGCATCAGAGCTGGTAACGTACATAAAAGCACGTAAAAATCAACTACCAATCATTAGCAGACCGGAGTTCCGCTGTGGCCATCCCTAACCGGGAAAAGCCGAAAGACACAAACAAATGTGTGTATAATTGTACGTGTCATATGTGCACACATATTTGTATTAATCTATGTATTTATAGTATATTGACAAAGTACTGGGTCACATCAGAGGCTTGGGAGGTCATTAAGAAACTGAGAACTGTTGTAAAGCTTGGCATTGAATACCATAAGTTCAGGTTATGCTATAAGAGAACTATCAGCAGCCAGAATGCATTATAAACTGAATGTTTTACTGTGCAGAATAAGAAATGGATAGATTGGCCCAAACTCTGGACTGATGTATGTGCTTTTTTTTTTTTTTATTCCTGGGGAAATGCTATTCAGAAGTGAAGAGACACAAGGGAACAGTTTTAGTGGCACACCAGGCTGTAATTTTATTGATGTCTATTGTCATGCAAAGCTGACAAAATAGTCGAATCTACCCAAGCTGGAAATGTGAGACTGTAGCCCACTGAAGGAGGGGAAATGGGAGGAGTAACTTGGCCAGGAATTGAAACTTGCCAAACTGCTCCTTGTGGAAAAGTCTTTTTTTATCTCCGTAATTTGTTGGCACTTTTTCAAGTTTCGTTCAGATTCAGAGAATGTGTAGTACATCAATAGGAACAACATTTGTAAAACTCAGCATGTACCAGTCAATGACACATGAGCTGCAGACTCTCATACTTGGCATTTTTTTCAGGTGGTCCATTCTAAGTGAATGGAAGTCTAGTCTGACAACAAATGGTAGGGCTATTTGTTCTCACAGTCTGTGCGTTGAGACAGATTTAGCTTTCCAAAGGAATCGCAATGTCTGCCCCCATGAGGACAGACAAGAGTAAACAAAATTAAAATTAGGAATGAGCACTTATTTTGCTGCAGGCAGCTTTAGGAAGTGCAGTAAATCATGGCAAGATAAAAAATGTATGTTTTTTCATTGTTTGCCCATAGTGGTCCTTTAAGAAATAATCCAGTGATGAGGAATATTGTCAAATGCCTTTGATATACCCAGATATAGAGTCTGTATCAGCATTTCAAAATTTTGGTAGTTTGAATCACTAAATATCGAATGATTACTTTTTCGAATGCCGATTTTATATTAAAAAAAAAAAAATCCTAAAGAGTGTAGGCAGGGGGGCAAGCTCCCCTGCTACTTAAATATACCAACTCAGAGACCGCACTACATTGTTGTAAATGGAAATCTCCCTTTACGGAGCTTTCCGTTTACCCGTTCAATGTTCTGCACTTTCGGCATTCTTATGTCAACAATATTGTATGCGATATTGTCGACGTTCGTGATGCTGATAGGAACCCCATATATATATCTGCAGCAACCCATTCATCCCAGTACTTTCCATAAATGAATATAGGAGGAGAGTAAATACACAAGACCTACCAGTTAAAAAAAAGTGAATCAAACAGACAACCCAAGGAACTAATAGTGTGCATAGAAAGAACTTGTTCATAATGTTTTCCTGTAATACTAGTAAGGCTAATTGGTCTGAACGTAACTGAAATAACACAAAACAGAGAAATTTCCTTAACAATAGTTGATTAAAAAAAATCCATTAATTGCATCACAACCTGCAGCTGAGCTACGTTTGACCATTCCTAACAAATCTGACTTTATCAAGAAAAGAGGTGGACAGTCACCAGTAACTTCCAACGATAATATTTTCTAATGGGTCCTACAAAATGGTTCACAAAAATATTGCTAGAAAATGGAAATCAAAGTCTAAACCAAATTTTACTAAAAGTAGACAATATAGTAACAGATAAAACACCTGGATTGTGGATATTTAGAAAAAGGTTGGAGCAAATTACATAGGAAAAAATGGGAGTTGTGGGAACAGTACGTACAGAGAAGGAACAAGTTTTAAAAGAAGGCCCCAGATCTGAATGAGCTATGTAATGTTGACTGTCTATAACTGCATAGATTATAAGTGATACACATTTGCAACTGTAATTATGTCCATATGGCTTGTGTTGTGTAATGTTTGCAACTACATTTATGTCAGTATGGTTTGATGTTCTTCGTGTTTCACTGTTGCAGTCATTACATTTGGGTTATCTGCTTGCAGGTAGCCTTTGGTTTTAAAAACACTCTGCAAATTCCAACTTGACTGATATTGTCTCATAATTATCATCAGTATATAAACTCAGCCTAAGTTACCTTGAACATAAATTAACCCCCCCCCCAATATTTTGCCTTGTCCTATGATAGGCATATCTCGGCAAACTCAGTGGTGAATTACTTTCCAACAGCCATGTCTCAGTGACTGTGTAACATAATTATCACACACCGTCTTCTCTTCTAAAAACTGAAGCTTGTTTAAATTTCTAGTATTACATAAAAGGAATTTTCTGTCTTGTCTTAGACGTTACCCTAGAGGAACCTGAACTAAAAAAAAGATATCTTTAATTTTGAATTACTTATTTGTTAAAAATCAATTTGTATAGCTAAGCTGTCTGCAATCACAACTGTACAATTTCCAGCACACATAGCTTTTCTCCGACACTCAAGGCATTCAGCGCCTTTCTAAAAGCAGATTGCTTCTAATATTTGTAAAATCCCATCACCTCAAACAAAATATTAAATCCTGCAGTTGGAATAACTTTACACACAACCAGCTCAATTTTTTTCTTTATTCTCAACTCTATAATCTACGTAACATAGTAAAAATTCCCCTAAATTTTTTCATAATCAGTGCTAGCCGCCCGCAACAACTATTTTATCATACTTGTTTTCATCTTTCTGGGTGTAGCAGTTCCTAATCTTTCCTATGACTTTTTTTCTTTTGTTGTACAGCCCATTTATATTTGGATTCCACCAGGGTGATTTGTTTTTTGTTAGTGCTCTGCTTATTTCTGGTAGGCACAGCTGTCTGTCTGCATTTATTAGCTCATTCACTCCAATGGAACACAGGAAGTTTGCACTGTAACTTCCAATATGTCCTCACATTTCAAACAAATTTTCATATCTCTGGAACCATAGGTATTATGAAACGTATAACTGGCAAACTCTTCACCACAAACCATTATAGTGGTTGTATTATATAGGTTCTAAGTCTTAAGCTGAATTTTCTAAGTCTTAAGCTGAATTTTGTACTTCACAGTAACTATTACATTTGTAATATTTTGTAAACAACTGACAACATCTCTGCAACCACTCAAGTTACATACATACTGTTAGCAACATTTTATTCATCTAGCTGAGAGCTTTCATATCAGGCTAAGGAGTTTATAGGTTGGTACTAGGCTATCTGCCCTAGGGCCTATACAAGCTTAGCCATAATAATTCCCTGTCTGTGTTACTTGGATGAGATATTTAGAAAGATGTGAAAGTTATATCTATGTATTAATACAGTAAACCGTTAATATATAATTTACCTGCACTAGACAGAGGTCAAATATTAATGCGGTTGAGTTTGCTATTGTGTAAGCATTAACATGAAATATTTTAAAACCTTGTACATAGCATGGTTTTGGAATTGTTGATGAAAATATGAACAGGCCTTATTTGACGCCTAGAGGCTTCAGTAGGAGTTAACTGCAGATGCACCTGGAAGCGTCACTTGGATGTAATGAGTTGTCTAGGGTTTCTGTGAACAATTCTGCATAGGCAGCTGTGTTCTCTGGGGTTTGGTTTTCATGACACCCACAGATCCGTGTCTGTAGACGCTCATTTGGACACTCACTGCAGCTTGTTTTGTGCACTTCAGTGGTTGTCACAAAAACTGTTTATTTCAGGTAAAATAGTCAGTAAGCTTTTCAAAAGCCTGACACCAAATGTGCAAGAGTTGTTTAGTAATGAGTAGACCTTGTTTTCAGTATGGACTTTTTGTCCAGTGACTAGAGCTTGTTGTATATCTACTCTTGATCGTGAATAGTTGGCAAGCATTTTTTGCCCCCCCCCCCATGTAGCAGGCCATCAGCACATCCCAGTCCATCTATCCTTTCTCATTCCCCCAGAGTCGATCTGATAAGGTTTGGGGCAGAAGAGGAAGACATCCTGAGGCCAAATTGCTGCCTTTTTTTCTCTCACTTTTTGACTTGTTTCGGTCCTGTAATGTCTGAGCAGGTTTGTTGTGCAATGGGAATGTGTTGGCATAGCATCCTTCCACCTCCTCAGCAGTTTAGACTGTGCTTTCCCCTGTGGGCAACATCCCCCTGTATCTCCCCAGCCTCCAGCAAGAATTGAATGTGAGGAACACTTGGGCAACAGTCTTCCATCCTCCTTTAGGATGGGTATGTTCATTCCTTCGTGCCAGCGCTTCAGACACCTGAGCTGCTACTCCAATCTGCATCACCTGGGTAGTAGTTGGGACTTTATCACTCTAACAGTTGTGTCTCTGTAGCAAGAATTGTTGATACAGGCTTGGCTGCCATCTTCATCTCTTCACCGAGGAGAAGATGGTGTGCCCTTGGTTTCCTTGAACATTTCTCAAGCTTTTCTGAAAGGGGCTTTTTTGTTGGGACTCCCAGCTCTGATATACTGCCTCTGGATTTGTACATTTTCCTATAAAAAGTTGCTACTGCCTCCATTTGAATCATCTGCTATTGCATATGTAAAATATCCTGTCTTGGAAAACACTTAAAACTATTTCTGCAGCCATAAGGATTTCAGTATGTCATGCTCTCTTGGTCAAGTCTGCGTTTGGTCTGAATGAGTTGTACTCGGGATCAGACATTTTTTATGCCTGAAGTTGCAACTGAACAAAATTAAACCAGTATATTTGTCTGTTTATTCACTATCCTTTTTCTGACCATGGGGAATATTTACTTCATTGTATTGATATCCCTCACCAGCTTAGGTACAGTGTGGACAGAGCAAACTACTTATGAAAAAAAATCGTAGATTCCTTTCCTTTCCTCCAACTCCTTGGAACATGAAATATCCAAATTTATCCTTTCCATGTGGCTTTCTAGTTTCTTTATAGGCATTTGTGTGTCCGACATATGCCATAGATTAATCTTGCTAAAACTCTCTGCAAGGTCTGTAGCAATGAAGGTAGCCATTAAGAATGCAGCTGTGGAATATATTTGTGTAGTAGCTACTTGGTTCTTGTTAATAATTTTGCGAAGGGTTTAAATCCTGGAGATCTTTAAGTGGTTACCATTAAGGGTGCAATCTCCTAGAAGGCCCACCCTGTAGAGAGAACATGGGATTTTGTCTTTTGAATGTCAGAGGATGGACCTACTCCTATCAAATATGAAGTCTTTGTGCTTATCAGAAACTAGATTTGTAGAACTAGCTCTGTCTTCTGTAGGGACTCTGCCTGTCTTCCCCCCTCTTTGACGCACATGATTTTATGTATCTTGTATACGAGTATATAGTCTTACTTTGGCCTGACACATCTTTGCTATAGTGATGGATAGAAGTGCTGTGTGTTATGGGACTGGGGGATGATATTGAGTAGGTTGTGAAAATTTGGATTACCTGGTCCTAATGCCTATCTTTCTTCGTATGGCTAGTGTTATCTTAAGCACACAAGTTTCATTTTCCTCTTTGCAATATTTTTTCACCCCCCCTTCCAAAAAAAAAAAATCCTTATACATATTATACACTTTCAGGGCTTTCTCACTCACTCCCTCTGAGATGGTAGTTTCTCAAATGCATCACTTACCATAAGATGAAATATGACTTGCCTTGTTTCAGCTTGATTACTTGTTGCATGGAATCTGTAGAAACTGAAAAAACAAAAGGAGACTGCAGATATGAAGTGACTCACTCCATCAGCTTTACTGTCAGACTATGCAGCAGTGTACTGGGAAAACACGGCCGTATTATGTATGTGCAGAATTCTTTATAAGGCTGAAGGTGCTAAGTATTTAAAGATTTAAAATTTATTTCACCTTAAATATTTTTCCCATTCAGTGCTGTTCTACATGTTTCTTTTAGCAGAAAGAGGCTTCTTTCTTTCTTGTGATATGTTTGAAATTAATATACTGAAGATTTCCAGACACAGGACTTGACTTGAGAGCAGCAGTTCTCTTTCACAAGCATCTCATCCTTGTCTTTCCTGGTGTCTGCCCACTGTTGAGCCTATTTGGTCATGACTCCATCCCAGTGTAGCACCCTCTCTTCTAGTGTTCTGAAGTATCCCCTTTTCCCTAAGATGGGCCCTGATGGCTCTTCTGCCTGCACCCAATTTTCCCATTCATTTTGTAAGGTGAGAGCCCTATTGCAGTGCTAGTCCAGTCGGTTCTTTCATTCCTTAGTGGTGAATGTCTGATGGTGAGTGAGCCAGCTTGCCGGTATTGTGGAAGAGCATACCTCTCCCCTGGAGTACCCCCCATGGCGGTTGTTGGAGCTCTTCTGCTTGCTGCCTGCTGCAGGGGGTGTGCCTCCCCATGCTTACTCTTCTTCATATGTATGTATGCGTAGCGGCAGTAAGTGCTTTTGACTAGTGTTCCAGGGGTACAGAAACTAATGTGCTAGGTGTCATCCAAGTGATAAGGCATCCCCCCACAATGGGTGAACTGTTTGCCCTGCACATTCCTGTCCTTCATGGCCAGCTTAATCTGGTGCCAGAGTTGTTAAATGAACCCTGGTTGCCTTGTCTGTAGTCTGGGCTTTGTCTCTTTACTCCACAGATGCTGGATTGAAGTAAAATATTCTTTAAAGACTGGCATTGTCCACGTCTTCAGTGATCTCGCTGTCATGTGTATTCGCCCCGATTGTGTCTCCCCATCATGTCCTCCATTGTGTTGTACAACTAAAAGGCTTTGTCTGATGATGTGTCTTCATGTCATCCTTGACAGATGGGTTTGGTTCCAACATCAGAACAGATTTGGCCATTACTACGCTCGCATCAGCCAAAAACTCTCGAGCTTCAGCTCTACCCAGAATCCCTATCTCTCAATCACCTCCGTTCTTGTTTGCCACTTTCCAAAACAGTCACTTTTAGCTGAGAGACTGGAGCTTTCTTCAATTTAGGTAATTTTTCTGCTATATTTCTTTGAATTTCTATTTCTCTACCCATTGGGTATTCTCTTTATCAGTATTGATACTTCTCTTTCCCTTCTACCTGTCTGTACACTTTCGTGTGTTCTGTAACTATTATCGTAGGTAGTTTTCCCCTCTCTGCCTTTCTTTCAGCTTTGCTCATTTCTCCTGTCTGTACATGTTTGTGTACTCCTTTTCTATTATCGTTGATAGACTATCTTAAAAAAAAAAAAAAAAAGGTTACATTTCCCTTGCTCTCCGTTACCACGACTGACAGGGTGAGGCCCCTTCTGGTTTTATGCGCAATGTGTTTACTGCCTCAGGTTTCACAGCTACAGGTTCTAGCATCCTCTGATGCCTCCCCATACTATTCATATGAGGAGGTCCCTCACAAAAAGAAATGCCAAGAGGAAGCACTTGGATTCCATCCAGGAGTCAGTCACCAAAGACATAGATTTCGATGAGGGGGAGGGGTCACCTCCTTACGATGTCTCCTTTGGAGACATCTTAGAAATTCTAAAACAGAGGGGTGGCTGGAAGCCCCAAAACCCTTCCCCTGAGAACTCTGTTTACCTGCAGGTATTCGGCACCCACCCATCTACCTCTTGGGTGACTCTGCCCACTGATCTCATTCAGTTGATTTCACAATGGTTATGGAAAGTTCCTGATTTCCATGGAGCCCATCCACAAGAGACCAGACAAGATATTTGCAACTGAAGACAAGCAGTTTTGGGCCAAGAGTCTTGCAGTGGATGCTAAGGTCATTGCGGCAGCTACAAAAAGGAACTGGCTGGAGATTTGGGAAGTGGGTCTACACTTCGACCATTGCTATAAGGTATTTGAACTTCTTGGCACATTTCACTAGACTCGATGCGATTTGATCAAGGGGTTATCAGATTCTCGGTCACAGTTCGACAGGGTAAGTCCAAGAGAAAGTTGCTTCTCAGCTGGCCACCCTGGAGTCTGTGTCCAACTCGTCCATGAGGCTGATTGCCCATACAGCCAAAGGGGTGCAGGTGTAGCCATTAGGAGACGCACCTAGATGTGCCTTTATGAATTTGCAGAACCCTTCAAGTCTTCATTTGTCTATGCTGCTTTTGACGGAACATCCTTGTTTGGCCCAGAAATAAAAGAAACCTTGTCCAGTTGTGAGAAAGATGGTAAGACCCTCTCTGCTGTGGGTGCACGTTTTTCCACCCCTCCCAAAAGGTTCTTTTCTTGGAGTCGAGAGTGGTGGAAAAGTGTAGTTCAAAAAATCCCAAAGACCTTTCCAAGACACACGTGGAGAGAGTTCCCCAGGGCCAGAGAGGGAACCAAAACGGGAGACATCCAAGCAGCAGAGGTGGTCCGCAAAACTAGGGCTACTTTCAGAAGAGCTGGAAAGGAATCCCTGGAGGCCCACTTGTCGTCCTGTGGAGGCAGTCTGAGGATGCTTATCCTTGCACCTAGATGCCTGGCTAAACATAACAGCAGATTCTTTGTTGCATCGGATAGTATCCAGAAGCTATACCATTCCTTTTTGTCAACCTTCCTGTGTTTACAAGAAAATCCCCGATATTCCACCCAATCAGAGGAATTCAGCAGTACAAGAAATTCAAAAACTGCTGGACAAAAGAGTCGTCCAAGTCCCACCAGACCAAGAAGGATCTGGAATTTACTCAAGATTCTTTGTAATGCCAAAAAAGACAGGGGACTAGAGACCAGTAATTGATCTTAGTGTACTGAATAAATCAGTTCGACAATGTTCCAGGTGGTCACCATAAAGTCTATCCTTCCCTTTCTGAACAATGCGACTGGATGTGCTCTGTAGACCTTCAAGATGTGTATTACCACATAAAAATGGACAAGTGCTTCAGAAGGTTTCTCCGTTTCCGGCTGGGAGATGGTCATTACCAATTCAGATCGTTGCCCTTTGGACTCACCAAAGCCCCCAGGGTGTTTACCAAACTGCTCATTTGAGACTGCAAGGATTCCGAGTGTTTCTGTACTTGGATGACTGGCTCATAACCGCTTCGACCAAGCATCAGTTAATAGCCAGGGACTACACCCTCAACATCTGCTCCCATTTGGGGATAATAGTAAATTTAGAAAAGTCACATTTAACCCCAACACAAACTTTGGAATTCATAGGAGCATTATTAAATACTTGGACATTGATAGCTTCTCTTCCTCTAGAGAGACATCAAAGACTTGTGAATCGGGTACAACTGTTACTTCTCAGAAGGTTCCAACACGTTTAGTACTACAAGCCCTAGGTTCTCTGGCAGCTTCCATAATTTTAGTGCCGCTAGCCAGTTTACATATGAAAATTCTGCAATAGATTCTAGCCTCCCAATGGTCTATCCTTCATTATCCTTTGTCAAATCAAGTTCTGATCACCAACCATTGCAAAATGGACCTTCTTTGGTGGATACATACAGTCTGACCAAGTTCAAGGTTGTCCTTTGTCCTTCTGGAACCCACAGCCATAGTGACCACAGACACTTCCCAGATGGGGTGGGGGGCACCATTTTCTGGGCAAGACTGTCCAAGGCACCTGGTCCCCAGTAAATGCCAACTTGCACATCACTGTCCTGGAGGTGAGAGCAGTGCTTTTTGTGTTGCAAGCATTTCACAGTTCTCCCTCAAGGGACAATTGCAATCCAGACGGACAATATGTCAGTGGTTTGGTACATCAGCAAACAAGGAGGAACCAGATCTTACCCCCTTTGTTGAGAAGTCCTCCGAATGTGGCAGTGGGGGATATATTCAACCACTTTTTAATAGCGATACATATCCTGAGGAGTTCCAGCATGATTGGGGACAAGCTGTGCAGATGCATCCTTCAACCTCACGGGTGGTCTCTCAATTAAAAAGTGACTAAGATCATCCACCATTGGGGTTAACCTTGTTGCGATCTTTCTCTTCTCCCCTAAATAACAAGTACAGCAGTTACTTCGCTGTGATTCCCCCCTCTGGAAATTCACCCAGAGACTCTCTCTGCCACGATTGGTACCCTGGTCTCCTGTATGCATTTCCCCTGATACCTCCAAATTCCCAGGTTTCTGCAGAAAGCACTCTGGTTGAAGAGCAAAGTGATCCTCATAGCCCCCTTTTGGCCTCGACAAGTTTGGTTGACCCTTTCTTTGGCCTTATCTAATTCAGCATCCGTGGATTCTGGACCAAGCCATATCTTCTGTACCATCTGGGCAGTCTTGTTCACCGAAACATTCCGAACCTCACGCTGACTGCGTGGTTCTTCCAGTTACATTAATTGCCGGATGTCCAAATATTTCTTCCCCAGTACGCAAAATTCTGTCAGCTCACAAACCTTTCACTAGAAAGCTTTAGATCAGTAAGTGGAAAACATTTACCATTTGGGCCTTTGAAAAGCAAATGGATCCTCTTTTAGCATCCATTGAATAAGTTCTAAGCAAATTGATCCTTTTTTAGCATCCATTGAACAAGTTCTAGTTTTTTTAACCACTCTGTTTAATAATGGAGCTTTTCCTACTACTACCAAAATTCAGTTAGCTGCTATCTTGAATTCCCGTAATGGTTTGGATGAATGATCCTTAGCTTCTCATAGACTTTTTGTAAATTGTTCCTAAGAGGCACTGTCCTGCTAAAACCCTTGTTATAAGACCCGACTCCTCCTTGGTACTTGAACCTAGTTTTACAGGCAATGATGCATCCTCACTTCAAACCCTCTGCAGAATGTGACCTAAAATGTTTGTCATGGTAGATGTACTTATTAGTAACCATTACGTCTGCCAGAAGGATTTCAGAGATGCAAGCCTTTTCATTGGCACACACTATCCTTGTGGAAAATAAGATGAGATCTTTAAGAACCAACCCCTCCTTTTTGCCCAAGGTTGTGTCAGAAGCAAATATTAACCAGACAGTTAATTTGCCAGATGTTCTTCATTCCACATTGCTGCAGTCCTAACCATTGGGTAGTCCGCTGTCCAGTCGGCCCGAATACCAAAGTATATGGCTGACGTCGGTCAAGGCGCATTAGACTGATGTCAGGACGTCAGGGTACTAATGCGCATGACCGACGTCATATCCTCAGTCTTTTTTGCCGCATGGTCCGATGCAGAAGCAGTTTTGCGAGTGCAGGTTGGCGTTCTGAAAAATTTCCGAAGTCGGAGTTTCAGACCGAATCAAAGTTGGCTAAGTACCCCGTTGGGAACATTTTGTTTTTCTTGCCTCAGTATTTAACTGGATGTCAGAAAAAGTGAATAACTGTATTTCTTGTGGGAAGCAGATACCTCATAGGGATTACCATACTTTGTGTATACCTTGTTTAGGGCCTGAGCACGGCGTTGTTGGTTGCCGCTCTTGTGCTAGATTTAACAAACGCACTATTAAGAGAAGGTTAGACTGTGCCAGGTTAGTGTTTGGGAAGCGTTGTAATTATAAAATGCCGTCGGATGCTCCGGCGCCGCTTCGATCCAAAAAGCGCAAGGACAAAACAGCAAAGCCTAGGGTTGATGAACCGGCAGTCCCGGACGTCGGTTCTTTAGAAACTCAGTGGAGCCAGAGGTTTTGCCAGGAGTTTCTTTGGAGTCTCAGGCAGAGACTTTACTGTTACAGGATGTGCCCTCTCAGGAGCTAGGCCAGGCTGAGTGG
The DNA here is from genome assembly GCF_019279795.1 of Protopterus annectens. Taxonomy (NCBI): domain Eukaryota; kingdom Metazoa; phylum Chordata; order Ceratodontiformes; family Protopteridae; genus Protopterus; species Protopterus annectens. The sequence goes on along the minus strand of NC_056746.1, from coordinate 152,394,825 downwards.
GCCTCTCAGGTAACTGTTCTTCCCTCTCTTCCCAAGGTAGTTCGAGCCTCTCCTTCTGTTTCCAAAACTTCTTTGAGAGGTAGGCCAAGTTTAGCTTCTGTGGGGGCTTCTCCTAGCACTTCAGGTTCTGTGCCTAAGAAACATATGCTTAAAATGGCAGAAGATTTAATTACTATGATTAGAGGCTCTATGCCCCCTCCTGATAAGAGGCCTAGGGTGGAACCTGAGTTTGAGAGTTTTGAACAGTGTTCAGAGGCTTCTGAGTCTTCTGCGGAAGACTTGCAGGAGTATCCTCCTTATTCTGATTCTGATGTGGATGATTCCACTCCTACAGCTTCTCCTCCTGAGGATTTCTCATTTTCAGAGACTCTGCATTCCATGAGGGAGCACTTTAAATGGGAAGGCCAAGATTACTCTGATTCCAGGAAAAGGCTTAGGGAATTCTTATTTTACCCCAGCATAGGCCCTTAGCTATACCTCCTGTGTTGAATGTGGTGGAAGATGTTTTGCAGAGGCTTCCCTGAACCCTGATTCTTTGCCTCCTGCCCCTGTTAAACCTGATAGGTACTATAGGGTGCCTGAAGCTCATAAGTATCTGTTTAAGAGTCCTAGGGCAGACCGGAAACTATTTCTCAGGGGCCTAAAGGTGTTAAGGCCTCTGTTGTTAAAAATCCTGTTCCCACTGATAAAGAGGCAAGGGCTTTGGATAGGTGGGGAAAGAAAGTGTATACTTCTTCCACTTTAGCCATGAGGCGTTGAATTGTCAGTTTCACATGCCAAAATATCAAAATTATCTCCTTTCACAATTGAAATCTAAGGTGGATGCTTTGGCGGAAGGTATAGAGTGTAAAGAGTTGCTAGATTTAGTTCATGTGTCTGAACAAGTGGGTAAGCATTCTTTGCAATGTGGTTTTGATGCTGTGCAGGCCTCCTCGAGGGTGGCTGCCACTAGTTCTGTTCTTCGTGGCATGCCTGGTTGAGGGATCAGAATTTAGCAGAGCATGTTAAGACTAGGATTTTGGATGCTCCCTTACAGTCTGATGTGTTGTTTGGTTCGCCTGTGGAAGCAGTTTTAAAGAAAATGGAGGACAAAGCTAAGTCTATGCAAACTGTTAAAGAATATTTGCAGGTGCAGCCACCGAAGTTTAGTAGAAATTGGCCTACTAAGGGATGGACATATCCTGCTTATGATTCTCAGTCTAGGGGTAGGTCTAGACGTGGTAGGGGCAGAGCTCAAGGTTCTTTTAGGCCTAGAACAGGGGGTTCACCTGCTCAGACCTCTGGTGAGGGCAGGGGTCAGTCCTTTCGTAAACAGACCCAATGACCTGCCTTTTCAGCTGCCAGTAGATTCTTGTCTGGCAGCTCCTTTGGGAGGAAGACTGTCTCTTTTCAAAGGAAATTGGGATTTAATCACTCAAGACAGATGGGTGTTGGATATCATTCACCACGGTTACAGGTTTTATTTCCATACATTGCCCCCTTTCAAAGGCATGCCAGACGTTCCCCCTCCACAAAGGAAAGAGGCTCACAAGCAAATTTCTCTGTTACTCCAAATAGGGGCCATTCAGCCAGTCCCTGTACCAGAAAGGGGCCTAGGATTTTATTCTCGCCTGTTCCTAGTACCAAAGAAGGGGAACACGTGGAGACCAATTTTGGATTTATCTATCCTCAACACTTATCTGGACATTCCCAAGTTCAAGATGTTGACGTTACAACAGCTTTTACCTCTGCTGGGCAAAGATCATTGGATGGTAACTTTAGATCTCAAGGAAGCTTACCTTCATGTGCCTATAAGACTAAGTTGCAGGAAGTATCTGCGTTTTCGAGCTGGAAATTCTCATTATCAGTTCTCTGCATTGCCCTTTGGCTTATCTACTGCGCCCAGAGTATTCACAAAGGTTCTGGCTCCAGTGATAGCTTACTTCAGGCTAAAAGGAATTCAAATCTATCCTTACTTGGGCGACTGCCTGATTCTGGCTCAAGAAAGGAAGACCTTCTACAGCATCTGGAATATGTCATAGCAGTGCTAAGATGCCTAGGGTATTCTGTGAGCGAAATAAAGTCCAGTCTAGTACCCTCTCAAGACATGTGCTTTCTGGGTGTGAGACTGAATACAGCAGCCCAGATGGCCTTTTAACCCCGGACAAACAAAAGAATCTTTCCAGTTACTTCCATCAACTATCTCTTCAGTCCGGGCTGACTGCAAGGACAGTCCTTCAAGCCTTAGGGTTCATGGCATCTTGTATTCTGGTGCTTCCCAATGCCAAACTGCATATGAGGAAGCTGCAGTGGTATCTCAAAATGTGTGGACACAGCACTGCCAGGATTTGGACACTGTCATTCAAATAATACCTTGCATTCAAAAAGAATTTTTGTGGTGGGCTCAGGAATGTCACCTAAACAAGGGACTCTCTGTGACCCGGCCAGAGGCGAGTCAGATTTTAACGACAGATGCCTCGGATATTGCTTGGGAGCTCATCTAAATGGAAAGTGGATACAAGACAAGTGGCCTGCCAGACTACAGCATCTACATATCAACATGAAGGAGATGTTAGCAGTCCAGTTTGCATTAATGGCTTTCAAGGAGTTACTTCTTCCTGGGCAGGTGTTGATTCTAACAGACAACACAACTGTCATGTGGTACATCAACAAACAAGGTGGAACACATTCTTATCCTCTATGCAGGCAAGCAATGATTTTATGGGAGACTGCGCTCAGCTTGCAACTAACTCTTCAGGCAAGGTTTCTGCCGGGAGCACAGAACTCCTTAGCAGATGTGTTAAGCAGGCAAATCATGGATCCCCACGAGTGGAAACTGGATCTTCATGTATTTCAGAAATTGACAGTGTCATGGGGAACTCCAGACATAGATCTGTTCGCTTCTCCACTAAACCACCAGCTGCCAAAGTTTTGCACAAAGGGGTTTCATCATACAGCTTGGAAAGTGGATGCTCTGTCTTTCAGTTGGAAAAATCTTCATGTGTATGCCTTTCCACCTCTGCCTCTTCTCCCAAAGGTGCTCCTAAAGGTCAGACAAGACAAGCCAAGGATGATTTTAATAGCTCCAGATTGGCCTCGGCAACACTGGTACCCACTACTAAGGAGTCTGGTAAGGAAGCCTCCATGGCCTTTACCTTTGATTCCACACCTGTTATCTCAGAAGGACGGTCACCTGCTCAATGTCAAGCTTCACTCTCTTCATCTAACAGCCTGGCATATTCTGTTTTGAAACACAGCAGGTCTCAACTTCCTCAACAAGTTTTAAATGTGATTATGGAAGCCAGAAGACCTAGTACAAGGAAAGTGTACGCAGAAAAATGGAAGAGATTTTTATTTTGGAGTGCAGGAAAGAATTTGGAGATTTCTGAGCCTAATTTGAGTGTGGCTCTTCAATATCTTACTGAGTTATTGGACAAAGGTTTGTCCTTCTCTTCCATTAAGATTCATGCTGCAGCAATTTCAGCTCACTATGATTATGACCCTCCATTGTTTTCGCATCCTTTGTTCAAGCAGTTTCTTAGAGGGGCAAAGAATATAAGACCCCCACGTAGAGCTCCTACTCCTGCTTGGGATCTCAATTTTGTGTTGGAAAAACTTACTCTACAACCTTTTGAGCCTGCGGCTACTGCTGAATTGAAATACTTGTCATGGAAGACTGCTTTTTTGTTGGCTATTACTTCTGCAAGAAGGGTTTCTGAGTTGCAGGCCCTTATGGCAGTAGAGCCCTTTTTGATTTTCCATAAGGATAGGGTATCATTACGTACTAATCCTTCCTTTATGCCTAAGGTGGTTTCTAGTGTGGCTTTAAACCAAACTATTCATTTGCCTACCTTCTATGCAGATCCCCAAAATAAGGGAGAAAAGATTTTGCACACTTTGGATGTACATAGGCAGTTACGTTATTATTTAAGCAGGACTAAGGATTTCAGGCAGTCTCAGCAGTTGTTTGTTTCTTTTGCTTTGGGTTCTCAGGGCAAGCCTGTGTCTAAGCAAACTATTTCTAAGTGGATTGGGTTTTGCATTTCATTTTGTTATTCCCATCATGGCAAGGAGATTCCAGCTGGGATTAGGCCTCATTCCACTAGGGCTACTGCCACTTCTACAGCATTTCTAAGGGGTGGCAACTAAGGATATTTTGGAGGCAGCTACTTGGAGTTCAGTACATACTTTCTCTAAGCATTACCACCTTCCTCTCTACTCTAAATCTAGGGCTGGTTTTGCCACAGCTATTTTGCAAGGCATGTTGACAGCTCCTGCTTCCTTATGATTTGCCAGCCTCCCTTACCTCTGCTTTGGGATTCTACCCAATGGTTAGGACTGCAGCAATGTGGAATGAAGAACATAGTACAGTTTTGTACCTACCATAAATGTAGATGTTCGAGGATCCACATTGCTGCAGTCCAATTTACCCCCTCCTTCCCCTCTGTGTTTAGGGGTGGTGGTGTGGGTTAGGCTATATTCTTGTAAATTTGTATATATTGTATATATGTTTGGTGCAGGGCTTTTTGGTGTTTTTGGCTTAGGCCTTGTCTTTTTAGGGTCTTCTGACATCTGGGGCAAGAAAAGACTGAGGATATGACGTCGGTCATGCGCATTAGTACCCTGGCGTCCTGACATCAGTCTAATGCGCCTTGACCGACGTCAGCCATATACTTTGGTATTCGGGCCGACTGGACAGCGGACTACCCAATGGTTAGGACTGCAGCAATGTGGATCCTCGAACATCTACATTTATGGTAGGTACAAAACTGTACTTTTTCTTTTCTGACTATTTTAACAAAGGGGAGTATGCCTTGCATTTACTAGACATAAACAACTACACTTCTATCTTCATAGAACAAAAAGCATAAGACAATCTTATCAATTTGTCTTTCTGTATGGCAAAATTGTGCAACGAACAACGCAAATAGTTGAAAGATTGCATTTCATTTACCTATGACAAGAATAATTTGACTTTGACATTACCAGTCAAAGGTCATTCAACAAGGTCTATACACACTTCAGCTGTCTTTCAAGCCAGAGCTTCAATGGATAATATATACACAGCATCTACTTGGGCTGCTCCCCATAGCTTTATTACTCTATTACAAGCTGTATCTGGTCTCAAAGGGACGATCATCATTTGGTTCAATGGTGCTCAGGAATATTCTTCCATAATGCCACCCAAGGTTTTTGGTAGCTGAGACTTTGTCCCATCTGTCAAGGATGGAATGAAGGTAGACAGCATCAGATGAAGAAGTTATGTACTCACCTTAACATTCCATCTATGTTGTCTATCTTCATTCATCCTTGACCCCCCCCATCCCCCTACCTCTAAGGTTTTTGGTGGAGTGGACTAACCCATTTGAATTCTTATTTTTTCTAAGCACAGTATAGAAGGCTTCCACCTGTCATACCTTCTCTTTACATACATGTATATAATTTACGTTTCTATGCGTTTTCTGCAAACTCGATCTGAGGTAATTGAGAGAGAGGGATTCTGGGTAGAGCTTAAGTTTGAGTTTTTGGCTGATGCGAGCTGTAGTAACAGCAGAGTCTGTTCCGATGTCTGAACCGAACCCCTCTGGCAAGGATGAATGAAGATAGACAACGCAGATGAAACGTTATGGTGAGTACTTAACTTCTTTTTTTTCCACTTTTGCCAGAGCCTGTTGACATGAATCTTTCTGCCATCCCTTCATTGCTGCTTTCTAATAATGTGCTTCTTTCACCTTCTGACCCCTTCCTTCTCCCTCTGTCTTCTGTTTCTTGTGTTTTTCTTACCTTGATGGCCAGGCTCACATTCCTGAGTTGGCATGTTAGTATTATTTCCTCTTTTGCTTTTCCTTTAAATTCTCTGCAACTCAAAATACGCTGCCACTGACTCATTCCCTTGTTCATTCTTTGTTTGCCACCAGATCATCAGCTCATCCTTGACCCACTGTTTGTTTTTCCTTAATTGATTCCCTAAAATCCTTTTACTATTGCCTTTGGGTTCTTACAATCCACCCCATTCCCGTGTTACTGTTTGCTAATGATGCTTTTTCTTTGGACGTTACTGAATTCTCTCTGCTTTGGTTAGTATATCGTAATTTCTGCTATAGTTCTACACCAGCTGGCTGAAGCTGTTACCCACCATGTTCGCTTAGTCTTGGAGCTCAGTCTCTCAGCCTGTTTATGGCAGATTCAGTTCCCCAAGTAAGTAATCCTCTTAACTCACATTTATTCTGTCACTGGTCCCTCTTTTCCTTATGTGGAGTTATTGGAATTTTGAGGATTGCATTTGCAGCTATTAGAACAAGTAAATGGAAAATGTAAAAATATAACTAATCTATGTTCAGGGCCAGGGGACTTTGGCATTGCATTAAGTTTGGGTATTTGCTTGACAGTTTCTTATTTTTTTTTTTTTTTCCAAATAGAAATTTTATTGATTTTAACAAACACAAATATCACAATGTACAGTAATATAGAGGATAGCAAAAACACTACTCATTATATACAATATATACAATTGTGCTGCTTAAGAGCAGTGAAAAAGAAAAAACAAGGGAAAAAAAAAAACAAAAGAAATGCTGTGAATATACCATGAAAATCTAGATTGGAGATGATGGTAAGGACTGCACACACTATATCACCCTTTGGCCAATATTTGAAGTACAAGTATAGAGAGGGAAATAGTGTTAATCTTAATCTTGAGCTACCTTAAAGTCGAGGTAGGGGTAAAGGGAAGAGGTGTAAAGAAATGTAAATAAGCATATTAATAAGAGTGGAAGTAGGTATTAATGAAGTAATTTAATTTGTAGTTGTTCACAAGAGCTCAAATATACTATTCCAAAATTTCTGGTAGTATGTCTGTGGGGGTTAGTTATTAGAAGTTTTTGTGAAGTAATGTATTTAACAACCAAGTCCCTAAAGCCTTGCCAGGACATCTTAGTGCGATCTATCCAATGTTGGTAATGTAGAATTTGACTAATATACCAAAAGTAATTAAGATATGCAATTTTAATTTAGACATTTTAAGGATGGTAACATGTAGCAATGCCATTTCCCAGGAAAGGGTTGATTTATGGTATCCCATCTTGTAAAGTCTCACTTTGAGAGAACACCAGATACTGTGGGAATATTTACAAAATCATAGAATGTGAATGATGTCTGCGTGGGGATAGAAACAGAAGGGACAAGAAGTGGCCACGTTTGGGTTAAATTTGTTCGTGCACTGGAGTGAAGTATACGTTGTTGACCATAAATTATGTATAGGTAAGCTTTTACAATGGGGAAAACAAAAGTGAGGATTTAATAGCTGTTAGTTTCTGATCTACTAATAGGTTTGTCCCTTGGTGGTCCCAGTATTCTGCAAATACAATTTTGTATTGATATAGAATTGAGAATATAAGCTTATAAGATGAGGATAGCATACTTTTCATACTGGCTAAGCTTTGCAACAGCTTGGCCACCGAGTTAGTCAGAGTCACTAGAAAAATGATCATGAAGTAGAGACGCAGTCATTTCCCTTATCTGTCTCAACATTATGATTTATTTTTTTGGTAAGTTTAAGAGGGTTCGGAGATCTGTTAATGATGAGTGACTATGCTTATGGATATCCCATAGTGTATACTCCTTTATTAGAGGGTAGTCTGACAAATTTATTATATTGTTGTTTAGTTTGAGATTTGGATTGAGGTGGATGGGCTGGAAAAGGGGAAGTGTGAATTCTAGATTTAAGGATTTAAATAACTCTTGGAAGGTTTTGATTATAGCCTTCAAGGTGTGGTGTAGTTTCAGGTTAAGGGTAAAAACGGGAGAGCTTTAGGGTTGAATTTGCTATACAGAGCATGGTTATGCCACATTTTCACCCAAAGTGGAGACCAGGATACAGACGTTGGATGATGGCTGGCAATTGCAATTATTCTGTTGGCATGTATAATTCTACAATATAGTTGTAAATCAGGCATAGCAAGACCTCCCTTAGTTTTTGGAAGGATAAGTCTTTGATGAGATACTCTTACTGATTTGGGGTGCCGTATCCATTTCGCAAAAGCTTTATGTATTCTAGTGAAAAAGGCATTGGAAGTGGAGGAAAGAGATGCTGGAAGATGATGGGGAGATGTCCTTCATGGATGCATCTGCAGTCATAACAGCTGGGTTGTCCTGTCGTCAGGCAGCCCGTCAGTCGGCCGGATTCCAAAGTCCGGGTCCGGCTTCGGCTGATGTCGCTCTTCCTCCGGCGTCATCTCTGTTGGACTTCGGGTATAAAGGCATCAGCCGACGCCATTTTCCTCAGTCTTTCTTGCGCGTGGCGTGAAGCAGAAGCTGTTCGCAAGTGCCGGTCGGTCGGATCCAGAGATTTTTCTACGAATACTACTTGAAGACTTCTAAAGCTAAGTACCCCGTTGGGGACTCTTTCTTGCCTCAGCCGATGTCAGAAAAAGTTAATAATTGTTTAACCTGTGGGAAACAAATACCTCATAAAGATTTCCATTCTTACTGTCTGCCTTGTTTAGGCCCAGCCCACGTAGCAGCCTGTTCGGCCTGTGCTTCCTTCAACCGACGCTTAGGCGTCGGTCGGAGTTTGCAGAACAGTTTTTCGGTTCTGACTTTGCTTACATTATGTCGCCGGAACCTCCGACTACACTTTCTGCCAAAAGCAAAGAAAAGACCGACACTCGCGGTCCGCGGTTTCGCTGAAACCACGCTTAAGCAAACGCGAGTGTCTCTGTTTCGGCGAAACCGAGAAAACTGATCTAGGTACAGCGAATCTATCCCTACTCTTGAGGCCCCTGCTACAATTCTTGAATCGGCCTCTGAAACTTTACCCACTGACTTATCAGACACCATTCCCCTGGATGTCTCTACCCCAGCACGTGGTGCTGCTAGGCCTCCAGCAGCCATGTCCATTAAGGCCTTCGCCAGGGCTAAAGCAGCCAAGTCTGCCAAATCAGTGCCTGTTAAACCACCCTCTACCAGGCCCTCTCCTAGTTCTCAAATGCTCACCTTGGCAGAAGATTTGATTTCTTTAATTAGAGGATCTCAACCTCACCCTGACAGGGCCTCTCAGCCCCCGATAAGAGACCTAGGGCAGAGCCCCCAGAGCCAGTGTCCTCTGATGATTCTGCAGATGAATCAGACATTACTGACCAGCCAGAGGCCCCTTTCTCTAACTTTGAGGATTCTGATGCTGAAGAATCCATTCCAGCTGCTTCCCCTCCAGAAGAATTCTCCTTTGGGGAAACCTTGCATGCCATGCGAGAGCAGTTCCAATGGCAGCAACAAGAATTCTCAGATTCCCGAAAAAGACTTAGAACCTTTCTGCACCTTCCACAGCACAGGCCCTTAGCTATACCTCCTGTTCTTTCTGTGGTAGATGACGCCTTTAATGATGTCTGCTCTGCTCCAGACTCATTACCCCCAGCCCCTGCCAAACCAGACAGATTTTACAGGGTGCCTGACACTCATCACCACCTTTACAAGGCCCCCCTTGCAGACCCAGAAACTATATCCCAGGGTCCCAAGGCAGTTGCCGCAACCATAGCTAAAAACCCTACTCCTTCTGAAAGGGAAGCAAGGGCATTAGACAGATGGGGTAAAAAAGTATACACTTCAGCTACTCTCTCAGCTAGAGCTTTAAACTGCCAGTTTCACATGATTCAATACCAAGAGTTTATGCTTGATCAATTAACTAAAAAATTAACCACTGATGAAGCTCTTGACAAGAAATATGTATTAGAAATGGTAAATAACATACAACAGGTTAGTAACCATTCCTTAAAATGTGGCTATGATGCACTGGAGGCTTCATTTAGATCAGCCATGACTGGCACAGTGATAAGAAGGCATGCATGGCTAAAGGAGCAAGCTCTACCAGATCATGTTAAAGCTAAATTGTTAGATGCTCCTATGGATAAGACAAGTTTGTTTGGTGCACCTGCCCAGCAGGTTATGAAGAAAATGGAAGAAAAGGCGAAATCAGTTCAAACTGTTAAAGATTTCCTGCAGGTTCAACCCCCAAGGTTTAGCAGGAACTGGCCTGCCAAGAATTGGTCCTTTCCTGACTCCACAAGATTTCAAAGGGCAGGAACAGGCGTTCCAGAGGCAGAAACCAAACCAGAGGAAGTGCCTACAGAGGACGACAGTGGCAAGGTAACAACAGAGGCACAGACACAGCCACTGCCTCTACTTCAACACAGCCACAGTGACTTACTCCTAAAACCACCTACCAGGGAGCAAATAGCAGCTCCACTAGGCGGAAGGTTAACTTTATTTGCAAAGAACTGGCACCACATAACAAAAGACAAGTGGATTCTACAAATTATACATCAAGGTTACCGATTCCACTTCCACACTATACCAGTCAAAAGAGGAATGCCAAATCTACCTCCAAATCAAAAAACAGAAGCTTTACAACAGATAATGGAGTTAGCAAACATGAGAGCTGTGGAAAAAGTGCCTGCAGCAGAGCAAGGAAAGGGGTTCTACTCCAGACTGTTCCTAGTTCCAAGAAAGGAAAAAAGTTGGAGACCAATTCTCGATCTGTCCGCCTTGAATACATACATCATTGTCCCAAAATTCAAAATGCTGACCCTACAGCAACTTCTTCCCATGCTGGGCAAGGAGTGTTGGCTGGTAACTCTAGATCTCAAGGAGGCATACCTGCACGTCCCTATTCGACCAATTTGCAGAAGATACCTCAGATTTCTTGCAGGATCAGAGCACTATCAATTCTCAGCATTGCCTTTTGGTTTATCTACTGCGCCCAGAGTATTCACAAAATGCCTGGCATCAGTAATCGCATACTGCAGACTACAGGGAATTCATATTTACCCATACCTGGACGACTGCCTGCTACAAGGGGACAACAAAAGCAAGTTGACAACAGATTTGCAAAGGGTCATTTACTTGCTACAAGCACTGGGATACACAGTCAATCTACAAAAGTCAAGACTGATACCATCCCAAACAAGGACATTCTTGGGAGCGGAATTGGACACAGTGAGACAAATGGCATTCCTAACTACAGAAAAACAAAAAGAACTCCTCTTTACTTCTTGTCACTAACAAAGCTAAACAAATTAACAGCAAGAAAAGTTCTGCAGGCCTTGGGCTTCATGGCATCATGCATAATTTTGGTTCCATTTGCCAGACTACATATGAGAAAACTACAGTGGTACCTACGAATTTATGGTCCCAACACAGGCACAGCCTCGAAACAGAAATCCCACTAATTCCATGCTTAAAACAGGAGTTCCTATGGTGGGCCCAGGCATGCCGGTCCAACCCAGGCCTTCCCTTTCACAGATGTCAAGCAAGCCAGAGCATTACAACAGATGCTTCAGACCTAGGATGGGGGGCCCACATGCAGGACAAATGCGTGCAAGGATTGTGGACTCAGGATCAACTTCACCTGCACATCAACCTAAAAGAAATGCTGGCTGTAAAACTGGCTATCCAAAAGTTCAGACCATTTCTCAAAGAGGGCCAGCTGTTGATAAGGACCATTACAAAGAAGTGGGGAATGCCTCAGATAGATCTATTTGCATCCCCTCACAATCACCAACTCAAAAAATTCTGCACAAGGACATTTCACCCACTAGCATGGAAAGTGGATTCGCTCTCCTTCAGCTGGAAGGGCCTAACAGTTTATGCATTCCCACCTCTTCCCTTGATACACAAAGTACTCCTAAAAATCAAGGAAGAACATCCAAGGATAATCCTGATAGCTCCAAACTGGCCAAGACAACACTGGTACCCACTACTAAGGAGCCTGTCTCGGAACAATATTTGACCAATACCCCTGATGCCTTTGATGCTAACTCAGAACAACTACAGCACCATACATCCAAACCTGAAAACCTTACAACTGACTGCATGGAACATCACATAGCAGCAGCTAATCAAGAACTTTCCCAAAGAGTTAAAGACATTATTCTTGAAGCACGCAGACCTTCAACAAGAAGGAACTACGCTGGAAAATGGAAAAGGTTTGTCAGTTGGAGTTCTGAAAGAGGAAAAGATGTGTCAAACATAGATATGCCTAACATCCTGGAGTATCTGGTCGAACTTCTCCATTCAGGCCTGTCCTACTCCTCCATCAAGATACATGCATCAGCTATTTCAGCAGAATACAGCTTTGATCCACCTGTTTTTTCACACCCTCTGCTCAGACAATTTCTCAGAGGAATCAAGAATGTAAAACCTCCAAGAAAACCACCATTACCAGCTTGGGACTTAAACTTCGTACTAGAAAAGTTGACACTATCACCCTTTGAGCCAGCAGCAACAGCAGACTTACAACACCTGTCATGGAAAACTGCTTTTCTACTGGCAATTACCTCAGCAAGGAGGGTTTCAGAACTACAGGCCTTAATGGCAGTGCAACCCTTCCTAATCTTCCACCAGGACAGAGTATCCATGAGGACTAATCCAACATTTATGCTTAAGGTGGTATCCAGAGTGTCTTTAAACCAGGCAATCCACCTACCTACCTTCTTTCCCAACCCACAAAACAGAGGGGAAAGAATACTGCATACCTTGGATGTGCATAGACAGCTACGCTACTACTTGGACAGAACCAAAAGCAGCAGAAAGACTGACCAGCTTTTGTGGCCTATGCAACAGGAAGAGAGGGAAAAGCTATTTCCAAACAGACAATCTCCAAATGGATAGGAAATTGCATACGATTCTGTTACTCCTTCCATGGAAAACCAATTCCACAGAACATAAGACCTCATTCTACAAGGGCAACAGCCACTACCACAGCCTTCTTACGAGGAGTGGCTACCAAAGACATTATTGAGGCGGCTACTTGGACCTCCGTGCATACATTTGCCAAGCATTATAATTTGCCTCTATATTCCAGATCCCGAGCAGGGTTTGCCACTGCTGTACTGCAAGGGATCCTAAACACACCATAACCTACCTTTATCCTCCTCCCCCTAGTTGGCTATGGTATTCTACCCAGCTGTTATGACTGCAGATGCATCCATGAAGGACATAGTACAGTTTTGTACCTACCATAAATGTAGATGTCGAACTGGATAGCATCTGCAGTCAGGATTACCCTCGCTCCTTCCCCTCTGAGGTACTCCTAGGGTGTTTACCCTCCTAATAGCTAGCTGATGGGGGGGAGTCTGTTATGGTGTATTTGTTTGTATATATGTACATACATGCTTATTTTTGTGGTTACCTCTATCCTTTTGGAAACATTGGCATCTATCCAAAATTTTTAGCCTTCAAGAGGGCTTCTGGCATCTGGGGCAAGAAACACTGAGGAAAATGGCGTCGGCTGATGCCTTTATACCCGAAGTCCAACAGAGATGACGTCGGAGGAAGAGCGACATCAGCCGAAGCCGGACCCGGACTTTGGAATCCGGCCGACTGACGGGCTGCCTGACGACAGGACAACCCAGCTGTTATGACTGCAGATGCTATCCAGTTCGGACATCTACATTTATGGTAGGTACAAAACTGTACTTTTCATCTGTTGCCATCTAGACGTATCTCGTGAAATATTCAACCATATTTTTGATAAATTGGAATGTAAAATAGAAGAGGAAGAGTGATCATAGAAGACACCTAAATAATTGAAGGAGTGTACTATGTGGAAAGATGAATCTGGGAAGAAATTTTGTCTATGTGCGAAGGGATTTATCAGGAAAATGTAGGATTTGTTTTGGTTAATTTGGTAATCCGAGATATAAGCAAAGGTATGTAAGGAAGTGATGATTTTCTTAGTGTCCGACGTGGGGTGCTCAAAATATAGGTTCAAGTCATCTGCAAAGGCAGTCAAGCTGGTGTTGGTATTGAAAATTCTGGGGCTTTAGTGGTACATTTTTTGTAATATGGATAGGAAGAAAGGTTCTAAATATAAGTTTAAAAAAAAAGAGGGGACAAAGGACATACTTGCCTGGTGCCTTTTGAAATTTTTATCTGTTGCGAGTATTTGTTTATATAAAGGCGCGTGTAAGAGTCATCATATAATATTTTGATGATGATTAATTCGGGGGGAATGTCGAAATAGGATAACACTGTGAACAGAAAATTCCAGTTAACCCTATCAAATGCATGCATCTAATATCATTGCGTACTTTGGGTTTCTGTCCTTTTTTGTAAGGTTAATCATTGCTGGACATGAAACCTGCTTGTTCTGCAGAGATTAGGGAATGAATAACTTTTTTTAAGCCTTTCAGCAAGTATGGCAGATAAAATTTTTATGCCAACATTCATGAGGGAGATTGGCCTGTAGTTAAGATTTGATTTATCAAAAGACTATTTTTGGGGATTAGTATGGTCTTTGAATGGTTAATGTAAAGGTCTGTGATGCCATTACTTGATATGCAATTATAAAGCTTAAGTAGGATGGGAGCTAAGATGTCTTTAAATGATTTATAGAAGTCTGGGGAGTAGCCGTTTGGTCCTGGAGCTTTCCCTAATTTAAGGCTGCCAATGGCCTTTGTAATTTCCTGGATAGTCAGTGGAGATAAAAGGGTAACTTTCTGGTTTTCATTTAGTTTTGGAAAAGTGAGGTTAAGATAACTTGCCATCTCTTGATTCTTCCCCCTTTCGAACCTGCAGCCTCCTGTTCTTTAAAATTGCTATCATGGAAGACTCTCTTTCTGGTAGCTATTACTTCAGCTAGAAGAGTCTCAGAACTTCATGCACTCAGCTGTCGACCTCCTTATCTATTGTTCCATAAGGACAGGGTATCCTTACGAACCAACCCATCCTTTTTGCCTAAGGTAGTCTCGACGTCAAATCTAAATCAAAGCATTGACCTCCCTGTCTTTTTTCCAGACTATTCCAATAGGTCTGAACAAAAATTACACTGGCTAGATGTTCATCGTCAGTTGAGGTACTATTTGGATAGAACAAAACAATTCAGAAAATCTGACCAACTGTTTATCTCCTATGCAGAAGGCAGAAAGGGACTTTCAGTTTCAAAGGTATCATTATCTAGATGGCTTACATCTCTGATTACCCTTGTTTATGAGATTAGACACCAAAAGCTGCCTAATAAACCTAAGGCCCATTCTACCAGAGCTTTGGCTACTTCTTAGCCTTCCAAGACAGACTGCCTATTGACACCATTTGTGCAGCGGCTACTTGGGCTACTCCTCACACTTTCATTTCTCATTATAAGTTGGATTTAACTTCTAGGCATAGAGCTAACTTTGGTTCCACTGTTCTCAGGAGTCTGTTCCGTTAGGCCACCGGGACAAGGTGCTAGGACGCGGTCCCATCCAGCAAGAATGAAGGTGAGATAGACAACTTAACATATAGAAGTTATGTTCTTACCATAACGTTCCATGTTAGTTGTCTTCTTCTCGCCTTCTTCTTGCGTCCCACCCTCCTTCCCCCTGGCCTGGACAGACCTAGAGGAGTTGTGATTGTGACCTCTCTTTCTACCACCTCTTTTCTTAGGCATATGCTGCTTGCATATTTCCTGAATCAGGATGTAGGTCACCCTTCTTTCTCCCTGTTGTTAGAGGTGGACTCTGTTTAGAGTTATTCTGTTACTATTATAAGCTGGGGTTAGCTTACAAACGAGATCTGAGGTAACTCTCGCCTAGCATTGTGGGATATAAGGGAGCCTCGAGCCGGTGGAACCAACTCTCGAGCTTTTAGAGTGGCCGAGTCGGAGCCGAGGTCGGCTCCGAACCCATCCAGCAAGAAGAAGGCGAGAAGAAGACAACTAACATGGAACGTTATGGTAAGAACATAACTTCTATTTTGAAACAAGAATGTGATATGAACACTTGTACAAGGGACTGTGTAAATATTTGGGAATTGATGATTATCAGCAGTAAAACATGAACAGATGCGAATAAAACTTGGTAAGGGATATTTTAGAAGACTTAATATTAAAAACAGAGTTGACATCTAGGAACAAGTCCAAGCTATAAACCAGTTTGCTCTTCGTGTCCTAACTTAAAGTTTTGGCGTGATTGGCTGGCCCCAAAAGGTGTTGGATAGGTCGGACAAGAAAACAAGAAGGATGCTTCACACTTATCAAATGATTTATAAAAAAATCAGTGCATACCAAGATTATATATTCCCCATTTTGAAGGAGGTATGGACTTCCTCGTAATTGATTAAATGTATAGATTTGCAATCATGGAACTGCCCACTTACTGGCTGACCTCACAAGGCCCAAACGTAGTGAAAGTTTTGAACCATGAGGAGAATAAGTCTAAGATAACTTTCCTGCTTAGTTTAGCAGAAGCATATCGGCATCATGTGGCAGTGGAAATCAAACCAGAAGTAGATTAAATATCAGGCAGCAACTGAATGTGCCAAAAAAAGAAATAATATAAGGTGAAGGATCAGCTGAGAAGGCAAGAAATGTGGAAAATGCATAAATGTAATTGCAAGTATAGAAAACTCTTGTAACAACCTCATGTTGATCAGGATCGAACGCCGGAATGGTTGAGAGGTGAATTTAAACCAAAAGACGAAAGGTTAATATTGGCAGCCCAAGGTAGTGGACTACGTACATGATGGCTTACAAAGTCCATTGAACGTGTGGGAGAAACATACAAATGTAGGTTTTGTAAAACAAAATTGGAAACAGTCACACGTATTGTGGCGGTCTGTGATAGCAGGAGGACTGTGTACTGAAAGGCATAATAATGTGACAAGACTGTTGCATTGGGGATTATGTAAACATTATGGTACTGAAATGAATGAAGAAGCACTGGAAACATGATCCACACAGAATCGTAGAAAATGAAGTTTATATCGTATGGAATCACCCATTACCAACAGTTCAAAAAATAGATGTGAGAAAACCGGATATAGTAATCCATGAAAAGATTACAAAAGTAGCACTGATTTATTGAAAGTTACACCCACTGATTACAGTGTGTTATGTACAAAGAAACACAAAGTCATAAAATACCAGGATTTTCAGACAGAGACGAGGGCAGTGTGGGTGGAGGATACCCAGACAGTTCCAGTAGTAGTAGAAGCAAATAGTCTTGTATTAAAGTACGAATGTAAATTCTTTTTTAAGTTACAGATGCATGCAATGCTGTACGAATTGCAGGAGTCATTACTGGGCACATTGTGGGAGCTGCGAAGAGCACTTCTGGCTAACATTAAAGATTGAAACAATACTAATTTCATGAACTTCAATCATACTTTGACTTGGGGAGTGGGGAAATTCCTGTCATGGTATTAGAAACCCAAAAGACTTGGAGAAATTAAAAAAAAGTGATTGGTCCCCTTAGTGAGATACCACATGAAGGCTTTGCAATGACTTTTGCAGTGCATTTGTCCTATCTGAGTCACTCAGTAGACTTTCCCATAATATTGACAAAAGGTTTGTCACAGTCAGATTCATTGGTGAATTGTCCTCTTCGCGTTGCAGACCTTTCAGAATGTCCTCCTCAGCGCTATGATTTTGATCCCAATGGACAGTATGTCCATCATTTGGTATCTAAACAAACGTGGGATCATGGTCTTCTCCTCTGAGAGGATGTGATGGTTCTGCAGTGCGTAATCTTGCCTCACTTGTTTCTGGTTGCAGTGCACATCTTGGAGAGGTCCATGTTCTGGCATATACAGTCTGAGCAGGAATATTCTATCTCATGAGTGGTGCCTGTATCTGAAAGTTGCATTTTAGATTTTTTTGGCGCTGGGGCACTCTGTGCTGCAACCTCTCTGCTTCCCCCTCCAGCATTAAATGCAACGGCTATTATTCCTTGGCTTCTTTTTAAGGGCAGTCACCCAGAGATGCTCTTCTGCATGCTTTACCCTTGGGTCCTCTATATGCTTATTTTCCACTCTCCCTTGATAATCCAGTTTCTTCAGAAGGCAGCCTGTTGCAGAGCGACACTGATTCTCATTCTTCCCTTTTGGCCTAGTCTGCTGTAGTTTCTTTCTTTGGCCTCTTCTGAGATACCCACCTTGGATACGGTTTCCCACACTGGATTTCCTTTCTCATCCAGTGGATCTGGATCTACCCAACCTTCAGTCCGTCAGATTAACTGCATGCTTTCTGTAGTTACCTTGATGGCCAGAAATCCCAAGCTGTCCCAGTGTTGTGCATATTTTGTCCTCTTTCCAGAAGTTTGTATGCAAATAAAAGGAAGCCCTTTGCTCTTTGGGCAGATTAGTGGAAGTTTGATCCCTTTTCCGCTGCCTTTAGAAATGGTCTTGGATTTTCTCTCAAATTTGTTTAAATCAGGCTCTGGTTATTCTGTGATTAAGGTACAGTTGTCAGCCAGATCTAATTTTCATGTCAGCAGGGTTAATGTTCTCCTGGTTACACTGAAATTTTCCTTTGTGTTTCTCAAAGGTACATTTCTGTTGCACCCTCCCGTTTAGGACCCTGTCCCTTCATGGGATTTACTTTTCGTGTTGCAAGTCCTTGCAGGCCTTCCCTTTTGAGCCTTTTGCTGCAATCAAGATAAAACTTTAGATCTGTAGCATACCTCTCAACTGTACAGATTTTCGCAGAATGTTCAGATTTTTGCCTCCTGTTTTTGGTCCATTTTTTATAAAATTGTGGATGTTAAGTTGTCTATCTCGCCTTCATTCTTGCTGGATGGGTTCGGAGCCGACCTCGGCTCCGACTCGGCCACTCTAAAAGCTCGAGAGTTGGTTCCACCGGCTCGAGGCTCCCCTTATATCCCACAATGCTAGGCGTGAGTTACCTCAGATCTCGTTTGCCGCTACAGCGATTGAGGTGTTGGTTTTCTACCGGCTTCTTGGTAAGTAAACTTTCAGTAAAGTTAGGATACTTAAACCCCTTTATTTTTAATTTTAACTACATTTTCCCTTAGTTTAGTGGAATTCTAACCCTTTTTTCATAAAATCCGTTTTTTCCCACAAGAACTTAAAAGTTCTCCCAGGGCCTTCAGGCCTTTCCCCATTCCCTAGTGGTGTGTGTGTTGCTTCTCTTAATTAAAACTTTTTGATAGTTGTTTTATTTTTGAGTTTTAAAAAAAATAAGATAAAGTGTAATCAGTGTGTCTGACTGAGTGTGTGTGGTTACACTTTCTTGTTCTAGGATGTCTAAAGACACAAAGGTCTCAGGCTTCAAGAAGTGTGATGCGTGCTGTCAGAAAATGTCTCTGACAGACGGTCACACTTCTTGTGTCTACTGCCTGGGGCCTTTGCACCTGCAGGACTCCTGTGCTGTATGCCACGGCTTCAGTCCCAGGGTCCTGCAGGAAAGAAAGAATAAATTGATCCTAAGGGGTCTACTTAAGCCTGAGGGATTCCCTTTCTGTCTCTGGGAAGCCCTCCAAGGCTTCTAGGTCCTCGGCTCCAGCTACTGAGCCGAGACCTAAGGCTACTAAACCTGTCTGCATCGGCTCCGCTGGAGCCGATGAGTCTACAGCTTCTGTGGTTCCTCGGCTCCGCTGGAGCCGAGGTATTAGAAATCCTTGTCGGCTTCACCAGACCTTCGGAGCCGACATCTAGGAAGAGATCTAGGTCACCATCCCTTGGCTCCGTTCATTCGCTCCAGCATCTCCTCTGCTGTCTGAACGGAGCCATAAATCTCACTCCTCTAGGTCATCGAGGCTGTCGGATCATGACCTTCAGAGGGTAGTGAGTCGATTTCTTAAGTCCGAGGCACTGGCCCAAATGCTTCAGAGCCCGACTCATCAGTCGATGCCTGCCCCTGTCCATCAATATGTTCCTCCTCCGACTCCGTTGAGCTCGGAGCCGGCGCTGAACCGAGACTGTGGTAGCCGGAGCCGATACAGATGTCTTCAGCTCCGCCATCGGCTCCGATTTCTTCTTCAAGAATCTCGGCGCCGGACTTCCTCGCCGGCTCCGAGGGGTGAGTGGCATCGGACCCTTGTCCGACCCGCTCTCCTCTCGGAGCTTCGGGCGCTGGTGAGTTCGGCTCCGACATCGGCCTCGGAGCCATCACTGTCGGTGCCGAGGAGGTTCTCAGCTTCGGAGCGGGGACCTCTGGCTCTGCCTGACAGGGGTGCGTTCGAGGTCATGCGGAGTGTGTTAGAGCCTGGCTCTACTCCACAGTCGGCTCCGCCCCTCCCTCACGGTGCCTCAGGTCAAGTCGACTCACTCCCTCATCCCGGACCACAGAGAGCCAGCTCCTCAGGAACCCCTGTGGGATCTCATCCTCTTCGAGGCCTCTCCTGATTTGGCAGAGGAGCCCCTCGGAAGAGGAAGTGTAAGAGGAAACACATAGACTCACCTGAGTCCATCACATCTGACACAGATTTAGAGGATTCGAGGGTTCCCCTGCCCCTTCTGAAGATGTCTCTTTGCAGACATTCTAGAAATCCTCAAACAGAGGGAAATTGGCCAGCCCTCAACCCTTCGGAGGATGAATCTGTGTACCTTGAGGCGTTTGGCTCTCGCCTTCCACCTCCTGGGTGTCTCCCTTGACCCCCGGTGGTAGCTAAAGGCATGGACGGCTCCTGATTCAGTGGACCCCACTCCCAGGAGACCCACAAAATTCATAACGGAACCAGCAGACAAACAGTTCTTGACAAAAGGAGTTTCTGTGGATTCTATGTTGGTTGCTGCTGCCACTAAGAAGGAACTAGCTGATCCTTCAGTATCTGTCCATCCACCTAACAAGGAATCTAGGTCCATGGACAGGTACGGAAGCGGATGTTCGCATCAGCGACATTTGCTGCTCGCTGAACTACCTGTGCCATTTTACTGCCTTCAAAGGGACTTGATCAAAGAAGCGAGTGACATGTTGAAGGACCCTACAGCTGCGGGTTTCAAGATAAGATGAACACTCAGCTGGCTACCCTGAACTCCATAGC
This sequence comes from Protopterus annectens, assembly GCF_019279795.1. NCBI lineage: Eukaryota > Metazoa > Chordata > Ceratodontiformes > Protopteridae > Protopterus > Protopterus annectens. The sequence continues at coordinate 152,374,096 of NC_056746.1, read as the reverse complement.
CAACTCCTCCATGCCTCCTTTCTTATGCGGCTGATGGAGCGAGCAGGGCCGCAGGGACAGGTGTGGCCTTACGTAGGCATGCCTGGATGCGGCTATGCAATTTTGCGGACCCTTTCAAAACGCCTTTCACTAATTCCCGCTCGATGGATCATCTCTCTTTGGTCCTCAAGTGAAAGAAACCTTGACTAGGTACGAGACTGATGGCAAGACTCTTTCTGCCGTCGGAGTCCGTTTTTCTACTCCTTCTAGGCCTTACCCCAAAGGCCAGAAAAGTGGGAAAATGTGGTTCCGTAAACAATCTCAAGGGACTTCGCCTGACGCACAGAGTCGGTTCCCCGCCAGAGGCAGAGGCGGGAATAACAATGGTAGACGTCGCCCTAGAGGCAGGGGGGCTCCGCAGAACCAGTGCAATCGAGAAGCCTTCTCTGATAAGCCCTTTCAGCATCCCTGAGGTGTTGCCCGACTGCCCATCTTCGGAGGCAGTCGGGGGAAGATTGTCACTGTACCCAGAAGCCTGGCTATCCCTGACTCAAGACAAATGGGTACAGTCCGTCATTTCCGAAGGCTATTCTTTTCCCTTTCTTCGCATTCCAAACCAAGCAAAAAAATCCCTTCCAGATGTTCCACCCGCTCAAAGGGATCTAGCGGTTTTGGAAATTTCAAAGCTGCTTGCGAAAAGAGCAATTCAGCCAGTTCCAGCAGACCAGCAAGGATCCAGAATCTACTCAAGGTTCTTTTTAGTTCCAAAGAAAACAGGGGACTGGAGACCAATTTTGGATCTCAGTATCTTAAACAGATCAGTCAAGAAAACAAGATTTCGGATGGTCACGCTGCAGTCCATCCTTCCCCTATTGGGAAAAGGAAACTGGATGTGCTCTATAGACCTTCAGGATGCGTACTATCACATAAAATGAACAGACGCTCCAGAAGATTCCTCCGCTTCAGGCTGGGAACCAGTCATTTTCAATTCAGGGCCCTGCCCTTTGGTCTCACCACTGCCCCCAGGGTGTTTACCAAATGCATGGCAGTGGTAGCTTCTCACCTGAGACGACAAGGATTCCAGGTGTTTCCATATTTGGACGACTGGCTCCTCACAGCTCCCACCAAGCATCTCCTTCTGATGGCCAGGGATTATACTTTTCGCATTTGTCAAAAGTTAGGCATTTCAATAAATTGCGAAAAGTCTGTTTTTGTCGCCTTGACGTACTATTACCTTCATAGGCGCAAATCTAGACACAGTAGACATGTCTGCGAGACTAACAGATCAGAGAATAACAGACATACACAAACTGGTCTCACTCCTTTTCAACAACAACAGAATCAAAGCCAGGTTAGTTCTGAAAGTGTTGGGAATTATGGCGGCCATACCTCTGCTTCCATTAGCCAGATTCCACATGCGAATCCTTCAATGGATGCTCTTTACACAATGGTCATACCAGCAACTTCCAATGTCCCACACCATTATGATCACGCAGGCGCAGAAATCATCTCATGTGGTGGATGTCTTCCCTCAGCTCTTGTTGGGAAGACCCTTTGTTCCTCCCTCCGGTTGCTACTCTGACAACGGACGCCTCCCTGATCGGGTGGGGGCATTATCAGGGCAGGACGGTCCAGGGCACATGGCAACCAGACGAATGCCACTTGCACATAAATGTTCTGGAGATGAGAGCAGTGCTTTTAGCGTTGCAAACCCTTCAAGACTCTCTTCCCTTGGGAACGATTGCAATCCAGACAGACAATATGTCTGTAGTGTGGTACATCAACAAACAAGGCGGAACCAGGTCCTACCCCCTGTGTCGAGAAGCACTCAGATTGTGGCAATGGGCGATTTCTTCTCAGCGGTTTCTGATAGCAACGCACATCCCCGGGAAGTCAAATCAAATCGCGGACAAGTTGAGCAGAGCTATCCTCATGCCTCACGAGTGGTCTCTGAAAGACTCTGTTGTGAGAGAAATTTTTCTCAAGTGGGGTCAGCCTTGCTGCGATCTTTTGCTACTCCCCAAAACAGCAAGTGCAGAGATTATTTCACTCTATTCCCTTTACCAGGCCAACCCAGCAGAGACGCTCTAGTCCAAGTTTGGCCCCGGGGACTTCTGTATGCATTTCCTCCCTTCCCACTAATCTCTCAAGTGATACAGAAAGCTATCGCTCAGAAGGCCTCGTTGATCCTCATTGCTCCTTACTGGCCTCGACAGGTGTGGCTCCCCTTTCTACATCAATTTCTATTGGAGCGACCTTGGCATCTGGACCTAGTTCCAGATCTTTTGATCCATCAGTCGGGTCGGTTTCATCGCTCCCTCCCCTCTCTGAACCTCACTGCTTGGTTCCTCCTGTTCCAACCTTAGCCAGGCTTCCTCAATTATCTCACTCCGTTCGAGATATTTTGATAGCTTCCCATAAATCTTCCACTCGGAAGATTTATTTGAGTAAGTGGAAACGCTTCACATATTGGGCTCAAGGAAGGGACATAGATCCTTTCACTACTTCCATCCAAATAGTCCTTGATTTTCTAGCTGAACTCTTCCATGCAGGTTCATCTCCTTCTAAGTTCAATTGGCAGCTATTTCTAACTTTCATGTGGGTATTTCTGAGTCTGCCTCAATGTCCCACAAGCTTTGCAAGGCCTTTTTGAAAGGAGTTTTTCTTCTCAGACCTCCTATAAGAAATCCTCCTTCTCCTTGGGATCTAAATTTAGTTCTTACTTCTTTGATTCTTCCCCCTTTCGAACCTGCAGCCTCCTGTTCTTTAAAATTGCTATCATGGAAGACTCTCTTTCTGGTAGCTATTACTTCAGCTAGAAGAGTTTCAGAACTTCATGCACTCAGCTGTCGACCTCCTTATCTATTGTTCCATAAGGACAGGGTATCCTTACGAACCAACCCGTCCTTTTTGCCTAAGGTAGTCTCGACGTCAAACCTAAATTAAAGCATTGACCTCCCTGTCTTTTTTCCAGATTATTCCAATAGGTCTGAACAAAAATTACACTGGCTAGATGTTCATCGTCAGTTGAGGTACTATTTGGATAGAACAAAACAATTCAGAAAATCTGACCAGCTGTTTGTCTCCTATGCAGAAGGCAGAAAGGGACTTTCAGTTTCAAAGGTATCATTATCTAGATGGCTAACATCTCTGATTTCCCTTGTTTATGAAATTAGACACCAAAAGCTGCCTAACAAACCTAAGGCTCATTCTACCAGAGCTTTGGCTACTTCTTTAGCCTTCCAAGACAGACTGCCTATTGACACCATTTGTGCAGCGGCTACTTGGGCTACTCCTCACACTTTCATTTCTCATTATAAGTTGGATTTAGCTTCTAGGCATAGAGCTAACTTTGGTTCCACTGTTCTCAAGAGTCTGTTCCGTTAGGCCACCCGGGACAAGGTGCTAGGACGGTCCCATCCAGCAAGAATGAAGGCGAGATAGACAACTTAACATATAGAAGTTATGTTCTTACCATAACGTTCCATGTTAGTTGTCTTCTTCTCGCCTTCTTAAGGCCCCACCCTCCTTCCCCCTGGCCTGGACAGACCTAGAGGAGTTTTTGATTGTGACCTCTCTTTCTACCACCTCTTTTATTAGGCATATGCTGTTGTGCATATTTCCTGGATGAGGATATAGGTTACCCTTCGTTCTCCCTGGTTTTAGAGGTGGACTTTGTTTATAGCTCTTCTGATACTATTTTAAGCTGGGGTTAGCTTACAAACGAGATCTGAGGTAACTCACGCCTAGCATTGTGGGATATAAGGGGAGCCTCGAGCCGGTGGAACCAACTCTCGAGCTTTTAGAGTGGCCGAGTCGGAGCCGAGATCGGCTCTGAACCCATCCAGCAAGAAGAAGGCGAGAAGAAGACAACTAACATGGAACGTTATGGTAAGAACATAACTTCTATTTTTCTAGCAAGTTGGTGACAAATCATTAAAGACTGAAGTTAAAAAAAAAAAAAAAAAGACAGAAATTTGAGTTTCAGACTTAATACCCTTCAGAAAATTTATGCTAATGTACAAACTGTTATTTTATCAACTTTCAATGTTTGTAAGAGCAATATTTAAAGATTTTCCCTATTTTCGGGCCTTTGTCCCACTTTTATTAATGGCTTTGTCCAGATTTCTTACTCTAAGAGGTTGATAGATGGGATTAACCTGTAGACTGTTTCTGGTGCCTGTTACTTCAGCCAGGGCAGTGTCCATGCTACAAGCTCTTTCTGCTACTAGGCTATCTGCCCTAGGGCATTTATAAGCCTAGCCAGAGTTGTGTGGCTTTCACCACCCCTTAGGTTGAAGAATACTATACCCATTAGTTTGCCGTGCCTCTGTCCAGCAGTGATGCAGAGATGATCCCCGGGGTAAACCTACGATCTCCCATCCACTGGTCAAGATTCCTCTTGAACAGAGCCAGCGAGGTGCTCTGTCTCACATGGACCGGGATTCTGTTCCACAGCATAGGGAGTCTCTGGGTGATGAATCTGTCCCTCCAGCACGTCCTATTTATATCCGTGTTGAGGTTTAAGTCTCTTGCTCTTGTGGCTCTGGTGGATTTGGATTTTTTGAGGTGGAGCATGTCCATTAATTCCAGGTTGGACATGGCCTTGTATGTCCGGCACAGGTCACCTCTGAGCAGACTGTATGCGACTGAATAGAGCTGGAGTTTCTTCAGTCGGGCAGCATATGGCATATTTTTGAGCCCCTTTATCCTTTTGGTGAGGAACTTTTGGGGTCTTTCCAATTGCTGCAGGTGTTTGTTTGGTAAGATACATTCCGAATGGGGCATTGTACTCGATCATTGGTCTGATTAAGTGAAGAGTACAGGGGAACAATGACCTCCCTTGATCGGGATGTGAATCCCTTTATAATCAGGTGGGCAATGTAGAAGGTCCTCCTAACCACTTTGGCAATGTGTGTCAAAAGAAAGGTTACTGTCAACTTGGGTCCCCAGGTCCCTGATAACCTCTTCTGTGCTTAATGGATTGCCACCTATGTGGTAAATTGGGGTTACCTTGTTTTTACCAAAGGGTATGACTATACATTTTTTGGCGTTTAGCTTAAGGCCATGGCTCTGGCACCAGTTATCCGGTTCTATGAGACCTCTCTGAAGGATATCTGTGTCTGATGGATTTTCAACTATGGCGCCCAGTTTGCAGTCATCTGCAAACTTTGTCAGCCACAATCCTCCTATGTTTGCCTGCACTTCTGAAAAGTAGATGCCGAACAAGAAGGGGCCCAGGACTGAGCCCTGTGGGACACCGCTTGTGACTGGCTTGGAGTCTGACATGGCACCAGCAACTCTAACCCTGTGGGTTCTGTCCTTGAGCCAGTTTGCAACCCATCTTGTGACATATGGGTTTACATTTAAGCTGGTGAGCTTTTCTATGATACCCGAGTGGGGTATTGTGTCGAAAGCTTTTGCAAGGTCAAGGTAGGCTGTGTGAACTGCCTTACCCTCATCAATGGCCTTGGTGACTGTTTCAAAAAAGTCGACAAGTTCAAGAGGCATGATCTGCCCTTGACAAAGCCGAATTGGGTAGGATCCAATGTCTGTAGGTCCCCTGTGTCTTTATGAGTTCCATTATGATCCTCTCCATAGCTTTGCAGACCAGGCTTGTTAAGTTTATGGGGCGGTAATTACCAGGGTCCGTAGAAGCACCGCCTTTGTGGAGTGGGACCACAGTTTCCGTACGCCACTCTTTGGGTACGTTTCCTGTGGTAAGGCTAAGATTAAACAGCAGCCTTATGTGTGGGTTTAGTTCCTCATTGAGTTCGTGTAGCACACAGCCGGGGACACCATCCGGTCCTGTTGATGCTGTGTTTTTAGCTTTAGTTCCCTTCACATTGACCCTCCTTTTCTTCCTAAAGTGGCCATTGAGACTAGTTTTAAATCAGTCTGTTCACCTGCCCGCTTTTTTTTTTTCTAACAACGGTAAATACTTATTGCATTGTTTGGAAGTGCATCGACAACTGAGATTTTACTTGGACAGGACAAAACCATTTACGAAGTTCAATTAGTTGTTTCCTTTTCCAAATTTTAATTGGCTATACCATGTGTCTAAATTTGTTATCCAAGTGACTGTCTGTATTTCCTTTTCTTATAACTTGAGAGGTAAGACTTTGCATTGTAAACCTGAAGGTCACTCCAGCAGAGCCATGCCCACTTCTACTGCTTTTTTCTCCAGCATGTTATTAAATGATGTGTGTGCAGCAGAGACTTGGGTGAGCTCTCGTACCTTTGTGTCTCACTACAAGCTGGGCATTCAGTCTAGGGCTTTATTTGACTCTACCACGTTGTGGAGTATCCTTCTTTAGATCTTCCCAGGGGTGTTATATGGATGGGGACACTGTCCCTTGGTTGAAACCAGACTGAAAAGACAACATTGGTTATGAATTATGTACTTGATACAGATTTATCGTAATGTTATCTCTGTCTTGTTCATACTTCCCTTCCTCCTGCCCCCACCTGTATAGTGAGTCTCTTGTCATAAGATGACCAAGTCGGAGAGATGTATTGATCTGAAGTAGGAGATTCATTTGTCTGCAACCTGTGGGTTATGGATCCGATATCGGATCCGAACCGGCATGGTTTTCCAGCTATGGATCCGAGCTCTCAGCTCCTCCCCTCACCCATAATGCCCTGCTCTCCCTACATGACCTCAGATCTAGTTTGCCGCGCTGGTGACCAGATTGGTTTCTCGAGCTGTACAGCTAAGTGCTTTATTCAGCTTTTTCTAGTGCTAAAATTTAACTTTTTTGACAGTTTTGTGTGAAAGTTTAGGTTCCCCTTTTTGTAGCTATAGTTGTTTTAACCTTTTTATATTTAGTTTCCCTCCCCTCGCTGGTAGCGTAGTGTGTGTTTAGGCCTGTGTTGTGTGACTAGTTTACTTTTACTATTTTTACATTAGTTTAAGTAAAAGCTAGGCTCTTAGGATGTCTGAACAACCTAAGGCTATTTTTTCGAAGTGCTCCGAGTGTGGCCATAAGCTTTCTCCTGCTGATGGCCACACTCTGTGCGTTTGATGCCTTGGGGTTGAGCACCTCACTTATGGATGTTCCATTTGTGCAGGGTTCAACCCCAGGGCATTGAAGGAGCGGAGGTCGAAGCTGGTCCTGGCGGGACTTTTGCCCCCGGACTCGGCTCCGGCTTCCTTCGGGGTACCGTGTCACGGTTCCTCCTCTCCGGCTCCCCTCCTCCTCCTGGGACTCAACCTCCCTGTAGTGGTTCGGAGGAGAGGGAAGCTAGAAAGAAGGACCGGAGGGAGAAGCACCATAAGCGGGCCGAGACCTCTGTTTCGCCCGCCTGCCAAGCGGCTTCTCCTCCGGCCTCCTTGTCTGCTGGTTCTCCCCTCCTCGGCTCCGCCCTGTGCTTTTCACCGGGACCTGAGGAGGAGGAGACCCGATCTCCGTTGAGGCTATCCAGGAGGCACTCAAGGCCTACCTCGGTAGCCTCGTCGAGATCGACTTATAGTTTATCGGATGCTGATCTGGACCGGATGATAAGGTTCATCAAGGCCCAGATGCAGATGGGAGTGTTTGCCCCTCTGGGGAGCTCGACTTCTTTAAACCTATAGCTCCTTCTCCGACCCGCTACCCGGGTTCGAGCAGTTGGAGCCGAGCAGCTTCGGGGTGGGTCGGCACCGATAGTACTGTGCCGGATCCGACCCTGCCCTCGAGTGCCGGATCCGACCTCGAGCCTGGATCCGAGCCGATCCGGGGATCAGTGCTCCTTCGGCGCCGTCTGTGTCGGAGCGCACTGTCCCCTCGGATCCGAGCGCTTCGGTGCCGGCTCCGATCCACTCTTCGGATCCCAGGGGGAGCCGATTATCGGATCCTTTGGTTGAGGTCGGCTCCCCCTCGGCTTTTGATGTAGTGGAGAGGGCCCTGTTGAGGGTTTCTGGACCCCCGGCACTTGCTTCGGCTCCGTCCCATGCTCCATCTGCATTGGGCCAGGCTTCCACCATCCGGCCATTGGGACAGCCCGCTCCTTTGCCCCAAGTTGTTCCCTTGGAACAGGTCACAGTTTGCGAGGAGTCCTCTGACAGCCCCCCCGGAGGATGCCCCCCGCAAACATACATGCAAGAGGAGGCACAGAGACTCCCCCGAGTCTCTCACTTGAAGACACGGACTTGGAGGAAGGGGAAGCTTCCCCAAGATCACCCCCTGAGGATGTCTCCTTTGGAGACATCATGGAAATGCTTCGCATAAGGGGGGGGGGTGGTCTGCCCCCAAGTCTTCCTCGGACGAGTCCGTGTTCTTGGAGGCATTTGAAGCGGGCCAGTCTACCTCTTGGGTGTCCCCTCCTGCCGACCCCCTGGTGGACCTGATTACCACCAGGGCGTGGAAGGAACCGGACACCGTGGAGCCAATCCCAAAAAGGCCTGACCATATACTTAGTCCCCCGGCTGACTGTGCCCATTGGAGTAAGGAGCCTCCGGTAGATGCCATGTTGACGGTGGCAGCCACCAAGAGGGAACTTGCTCAGGAGAGTCCCTCAGTCCATCCCCCGAGCAAGGAGTCTCAGATGATGGACTGCTTGGGCAAGTGGATGTTTAGTTCAGCGACCTTCTCAGTAAGGGCGCTTAACTACCTGGCACATGTGATTAGGATGCAGCGCGATCTTATCAAGGAATACGCTGCATCCCCCCCAGAGTCCATGTCGGAGGAGGACAAAGTTTTGCACTCCACCCGTATGGCCACTCTCAGGTCCGTCACTAATACCTCTATGCAGTTACTGTCCCATGCTATGGAAGGTGCCGCTAGAGCCGCAGGGACAGGCCTAGTTACCAGACGTCAGGCCTGGCTCCGTCATTGCGATTTCACGGAGCCCTTCAAGGCGTCATTTGCGAACGCCCCCTTCGATGGTTCTGCCCTCTTTGGCAAAACTGTTCGTGATACCTTGACCCAGAGCGAAAAGGATGGGAAGACGCTGTCTGCCGTCGGAATCCGCTTCTCTGTGCCCCAGAGGCCCTATTCTAGGAACCAAAAGGGCCAGAAGAAGATGTTGTTCCGGAAGTCGCAGCAATCCCAACCCGCTCCGGACAACCAGTCCTTCCGTGGCAGAGGAGGACAGGGAGGACGCCGCCCCAGGGGCAGAGGGGCTCCCAGGAACTCGGGTCCAGAGAACCTTCTCTGAACGGCCCGCAGCAGCCCTGAAGGGTTGCCCGGCTGCTCCACTCTGGAGGCAGTCGGGGACGCTGAGCACCTAGCGGCATGGGAGTCCATAACATCAGACCGCTGGGTCCTCCAAATCATATCCAGAGGATACCGTATCCCATTTCGTCACATGCCAAAATTTAAGTCCCTCCCCGACGTTCCACCCGGTCAGTGGGAGGCCGCTTTGGCAGAAATTGGCCATCTGCTAAAGAGAAGAGCCATCCAGCCCGTCCCCCCAGACCAGATCGGATCAGGGTTCTACTCCAGGTTTTTTTTAGTGCCAAAAAAGACGAGGGATCTAAGACCAATTTTAGATCTTTCACTCTTGAACCTGGCAGTTCCCAAGGAGAAGTTCCGAATGGTTACGTTGCAGTCTATTCTCCCCCTTCTGAGAGAAAATCACTGGATGTGCTCCATAGACCTCAAGGATGCGTACTACCACATACTAATGGACAGGCGCTCCAGGAGGTTTCTCCGCTTCCGGCTGGGAGCCAGTCACTACCAATTCCGGGTCCTTCCCTTTGGTCTCACCACAGCCCCCAGGGTGTTCACCAAAGTATTAGCAGTGGTAGCGGCCCACGGTCTTCCCTTACCTGGACAACTGGCTTCTCACCGCTCCAACAAGGCATCTACTATTATTGGCGCGAGACTCCTTCCTCCATCTAGCTCCCCATCTGGGCATCACAATAAATACAGAAAAATCAAGCCTAGCACCCACGCAGTTCATAGATTTTATAGGTGCCAGGTTAGACACGAGACGGTTAAGAGCCTTCCTCACTGCGGACAGAATTCAGAATCTGCAGCTCCAGGTGCGGGCCATTCTCCACTCCAGCTCAGTTCCGGCGGAGTTGGTCCTGAGGGCTCTAGGGTCCATGGCGGCAGCGATAGCTCTTCTTCCTCTCGCCTGGTTCAATATGCGCATCCTTCAATGGACACTCCTAGTTCAGTGGTCGTATCTTGCTCTTCCTATGCATCATCCCATTGCGATCAGCAAGGCTTGCAAGCGGTCCCTCCTGTGGTGGCTCCACTCTCCGGATCTCCACGGAGGCCACCCCTTTTGTGCTTCTCCCTCTCTCGCCACGGTGACCACGGACGCCTCCCGCCTCGGGTGGGGGGGGGGCATTTTGCAGGCCGGACGGTCCAAGGCACGTGGAACGATTCAGAGACCTTACTGCACATCAACGTTCTAGAGATGAGAGCAGTGCTCTTAGCGTTGCTAGCACTTCAGGCCTTTCTTCCCTTGGGAACTATTGCGATTCAGTCGGACAACATGTTTTTCGTCTGGTATATCAACAAGCAAGGAGGAACCAGGTCTTACCCTCTTTGTCGAGAAGCCATGAGAGTGTGGGAATGGGCAATCTCCACCAACCGCTTTCTCATAGCAACGCATATTCCGGGTCGGTCCAACATCCTTGTGGACAAACTCAGTCGCACCATTCTCACCCCTTACGAGTGGTCTCTCAATGCTCAGGTAGCGAAACGCATCTTCGCACGGTGGGGAACTCCTTGTTGCGATCTTTTATGCCTCCTCAAACACCAAGTGCGACAGTTTTTCGCTCTAATACCTCCTCCCGGAGATACCCCAAGAGACGCTCTGGTGCATGCTTGGCCACCCGGTCTTTATGCTTACCCCCTTGCCTCTGATGCTCCAAGTTCTTCAGAAAGCCTCTCGGTTGGGGTGCAGAATGATTCTCATTGCCCCATTTTGGCCTCGACAGATCTAGTTCCCTTTCCTAAGGTCTCACTCAGTGAATCCTCCTTGGATTCTAGATCCCATTCCGGATCTGATCTCACCCCTCCCGCTTATCAGCCCCGAATCTGGACAACCTGAAGCTGACCGCTTGGCTGCTCCAGTTCCAATCCTGATCAGGACTCCCGGTATTTCGTCTCCAGTTAAAGCCATCCTGGTAGCGGCTCATAAACCATCCACCAGGAAAGTTTACCGCAGCAAGTGGAAACGGTTCTCCATTTGGGCGGAGCGGCAAGGTCTAAACCCCTTCACAGATGTTCTTCATCTCACATTGCTGCAGTCCTAACACTTGGGTAGTCCGCTGTCCCAGTCGGCCCGAATACCAAAGTATAAGGCTGACGTCGGTCAAGGCGCATTTGACTGACATCAGAACGTCAGGGTACAAATGCGCATGACCGACGTCATATCCTCAGTCTTTTTTGCCGCATGGTCTGATGCAGAAGCGGTATTGCGAGTGCAGGTTGGCGTTCTGAAATTTTCTGAAGTCGGAGTTTCAGACCGAATCAAAGTTGGCTAAGTACCCCGTTGGGGAATATTTTGTTTTTTTCTTGCCTCAGTATTTAACCGGATGTCAGAAAAAGTGAATAACTGTATTTCTTGTGGGAAACAGATACCTCATAGGGATTACCATACATTGTGTATACCTTGCTTAGGGCCTGAGCACGACGTTGTTGGCTGTCGCTCTTGTGCTAGATTTAACAAACGCACTATTAAGAGAAGATTAGATTGTGCCAGGTTAGTTTTGGGAAGCGTAATTACAACATGCCGCCGGATGCTCCGGCCCGCCTAAAAAGCGCAAGGACAAAGCAGCCTAGGGTGGAAGAACCGTCTGTCCCGGACGCCGGTTCTTTAGAGGGCTCGGTGGAGCCGGTGGTTCTACCAGAAGTTCCTTTGGATTCTCAGGGTGAGACTTTACTGTTACAAGATGTGTCCTCTCAGGAGGTAGGCCAGGCTGAAGGGGCTTCTCAGGTAGCTGTTCTCCCTCCCTTCCTAAGGTGGTTAGGCCTTCCCCTTCTGTTTCCAAGGCTCCTTCTAGAGGTAGGCCAGGGTTAACTTCAGTGGGGGTCTCCCCTAGTTCTTCAGGGTCTCTGCCTAAGAAACATATGCTTAAAATGGCAGAAGATTTGATTACTATGATTAGAGGTTCTTTACCCCCCCCCTGATAAGAGGCCTAGGGTGGAACCTGAGCTTGAAAGTTTTGAGCAGTGTTCGGAGGCTTCTGAGTCTTCGGCTGAAGACTTGCAGGAGTATCCTCCTTATTCTGATTCTGATGTAGATGACTTTACACCTTGCTTCTCCTCCTGAGGATTTTTCTTTTCAGAGACCCTTCATTCCATGAGGGAGCATTTTAAATGGGAAGGTCAAGATTTCTCTGATTCTAGGAAAAGGCTTAGGGAATTTTTGTTTCTACCCCAGCATAGGCCTTTAGCTATACCTCCTGTTCTGGATGTGGTAGAGGATGTTTTGCAGAGGCTTCCCTGAACCCTGATTCTTTGCCTCCTGCCCCAGTTAAACCGGACAGGTATTATAGGGTGCCTGAAGCTCATAAGTATCTTTTAAGAGTCCCAGGGCAGACCCAGAAACTGTTTCTCAGGGCCCTAAAGGTGTTAAGGCTTCTGTTGTTAAAAATCCTGTTCCTTCTGATAGAGGCAAGGGCTTTGGATAGATGGGGAAAAAGGTGTATACTTCTTCCACTTTAGCCATGAGGGCTTTGAATTGCCAGTTTCACATGTTGAAATACCAAAATTATCTCCTTTCACAATTGAAGTCTAAGGTAGATGCTCTGGCGGAAGGTATTGAGTGTAAAGAGTTGCAGGATTTAGTTCATGTTTCTGAACAAGTGGGTAAGCATTCCTTGCAATGTGGTTTTGATGTTGTACAGGCCTCTTCGAGGGTGGCAGCCACTGGTTCTGTTCTTCGCAGGCACGCCTGGCTCAAGGATCAGAATTTAGCTGAACATGTAAAGACAAGGATTTTAGATGCTCCTTTACAATCTGATGTGTTATTTGGTGCGCCTGTGGACGCAGTTTTAAAGAAAATGGAGGACAAGGCTAAGTCTATGCAGACTGTTAAAGATTTTTGCAGGTTCAGCCTCCAAAGTTTAGTAGAAATTGGCCTACTAAGGGGTGGACTTATCCTTCTTATGATTCTCAGTCTAGGGGTAGATCTAGACGTGGTAGGGGCAGAGCTCAAGGTTCTTTTAGGCCTAGAGCAGGCAGTTCGCCTGCCCAGTCTTCTGGTGAGGGCAGGGGTCAGTCCTTTCGTAAGCAGACCCAATGACTTGCCTTTTCAGCTGCCAGAGCCTTCTCGTCTGGCAGCACCTTTGGGAGGAAGGCTGGCACTTTTCAAAGAAAACTGGAGTGTTATTACCCAAGACAGATGGGTATTGGATATCGTTCACCACGGTTACAGGTTTTATTTCCATACCTTGCCTCCTTTCAAAGGCATGCCAGACATTCCTCCTCTACAAAGACAAGAGGCTCACAAGCAAATTTCTCTGTTGCTCCAGATAGGGGCCATTCAGCGGTTCCTGTGCCAGAAAGGGGCCTAGGATTTTATTCTCGCCTGTTCCTAGTACCAAAAAGGGGAACACGTGGAGACCAATTTTGGATTTGTCTATCCTCAACACTTATTTGGACATTCCCAAGTTCAAAATGTTGACGTTACAACAGCTTTTACCTCTGCTGGGCAAAGATCACTGGATGGTAACTTTAGATCTCAAGGAGGCTTACCTTCATGTGCCTATCAGACTCAGTTGCAGGAAGTATCTGCTTTTTCGAGCTGGAAATTCCCATTATCAGTTCTCTGCATTGCCCTTTGGCTTATCTACTGCCCAGAGTATTCACAAAGTTCTGGCTCCAGTTGTAGCTTTTTTCAGGCTGAAAGGAATACAAATCTATCCTTACTTGGACGACTGTCTGATTCTGGCTCAAGAAAAGGACGAGCTTCTTCAGCATCTGGATTATGTGATAGCAGTGCTAAGATGCCTGGGGTATTCTGTGAACGAAATAAAGTCCAGTCTAGTACCCTCTCAAGACATGTGCTTTCTGGGTGTGAGACTGAATACAGCAGCCCAGATGGCCTTTTTTAACCCCGGACAAACAAAAGAGTCTATCCCTTTACTTCCATCAACTATCTCATCAGTCCGTGCTGACTGCAAGGACAGTCCTTCAAGCATTAGGGTTCATGGCATCTTGTATTCTGGTGCTTCCCAATGCCAAACTGCATATGAGGAAGCTACAATGGTATCTCAAAAATGTATGGACACAGCACTGCCAGGATCTGGACACTGTCATTCAAATAATACCTTGCATTCAAAAGGAATTTTTGTGGTGGGCTCAGGAATGTCACCTAAACAAGGGACTCTCTGTGACCCGGCCAGAGGCGAGTCAGATTCTAACGACAGATGCCTCAGACATAGCTTGGGGAGCTCATCTGAATGGAAAGTGGATACAAGACAAGTGGCCTGCCAGACTACAGCATCTACATATCAACATGAAGGAGATGTTAGCAGTCCAGTTTGCATTGAAGGCTTTCAAGGAGTTACTTCTTCCAGGGCAGGTGTTGATTCTAACAGACAACACAACTGTCATGTGGTACATCAACAAGCAAGGGGGAACACATTCTTATCCTCTATGCAGGCAAGCAATGATTTTGTGGGAGACTGCGCTCAGCTTGCAGCTTACTCTTCAAGCAAGGTTTCTGTCAGGAGCACAGAACTCCTTAGCAGATGTGTTAAGCAGGCAAATCATGGATCCCCACGAGTGGAAACTGGATCTTCATGTATTTCAAAAATTGACAGTGTCATGGGGAACTCCAGACATAGATCTGTTCGCTTCTCCACTAAACCACCAGCTGCCAAAGTTTTGCACGAAAAGTTATCATCACACAGCTTGGAAAGTGGATGCTCTTTCGTTCAGTTGGGAAAATCTTCATGTGTATGCCTTTCCACCTCTGCCTCTCCTCCCAAAGGTACTCCTAAAGGTCAGACAAGACAAGCCAAGGATGATTTTGATAGCTCCAGATTGGCCTCGCAACACTGGTACCCATTACTGAGGAATCTGGTAAGAAAGCCTCCATGGCCTTTACCTTTGATTCCACACCTTTTGTCTCAGAGGGACGGTCATCTACTCAATGTCAAGCTTCACTCTCTTCATCTAACAGCCTGGCATATTCTCTTTTGAACCACAGCAGGTCTCAACTTCCTCAACAAGTTTTGAATGTGATTACGGAAGCCAGAAGACCTAGTACACGTAAGGTGTATGCAGAAAAATGGAAGAGATTTTATTTTGGAGTGCAGCAAAGGATTTGGATGTTTCTGAGCCTGATTTGAGTGTGGCTCTTCAATATCTTACTGAGCTATTGGACAAAGGTTTGTCTTTCTCTTCCATTAAGATTCATGCTGCAGCAATTTCAGCTCACTATGATTGTGACCCACCATTGTTTTCTCATCCTTTGTTCAAGCAATTTCTTAGAGGGGCAAAGAATATAAGACCCCCACGAAGAGCTCCTACTCCTGCTTGGGACCTCAATTTTGTGTTGGAGAAACTTACTCTACAACCTTTTGAGCCTGCGGCTACTGCTGAGTTGAAATACTTGTCATGGAAGACTGCTTTTTTGTTGGCCATTACTTCTGCATGAAGGGTTTCTGAATTGCAGGCCCTTATGGCGGTGGAGCCTTTTTTGATTTTTCATAAGGATAGGGTATCATTACATTCTAATCCTTCATTTATGCCTAAGGTGGTTTCTAGTGTGGCTTTAAACCAAACTATTCATTTGCCTACTTTTTATGCAGATCCCCAAAATAGGGGAAAAGATTTTGCACACTTTAGATGTACACAGGCAGTTGCGTATTATTTAAGCAGGACTAGGGATTTTAGGCAGTCTCAGCAGTTGTTTGTTTCTTTTGCTTTGAGTTCTCAGGGCAAGCCTGTGTCAAAACAAACTATTTCTAAGTGGATTGGGTTTTGCATTGCATTCTGTTACTCCCATCATGGCAAAGAGATTCCAGCTGGGATTAGGCCTCATTCCACTAGGGCTACTGCCACTTCAACAGCTTTTCTAAGGGGGGTGGCAACTAAGGATATTTTGGAGGCAGCTACTTGGAGTTCAGTGCATACTTTCTCCAAGCATTACCACCTTCCTCTCTATTCTAAGTCCAGGGCTGGTTTTGCCACTGCTGTGTTGCAGGGCATTTTGGCAGCTCCTGCTTCATTATAGCTTAGCCATCCTCCCTTACCTCTGCTTTGGGATTCTACCCAAGTGTTAGGACTGCAGCAATGTGAGATGAAGAACATAGTACAGTTTTGTACCTACCATAAATGTAGATGTTCAAGATCCACATTGCTGCAGTCCAATTTTCCTCCCTCCTTCCCTCTGTGTTTAGGGGTGGTTGTGTGGGTGAGGTTCTATTTTTTGTACATTTGTATATATTGTACATATTTTAGGCACAGGAGTGTTTTGGTGTTTTTTGGTTTTGGCCTTATCTTTTTAGGGTCTTCTGACATCTGGGGCAAGAAAAGACTGAGGATATGACGTCGGTCATGCGCATTTGTACCCTGACGTTCTGATGTCAGTCAAATGTGCCTTGACCGACGTCAGCCTTATACTTTGGTATTCGGGCCGACTGGGACAGCGGACTACCCAAGTGTTAGGACTGCAGCAATGTGGATCTTCGAACATCTACATTTATGGTAGGTACAAAACTGTACTTTCCCCTTCCTCTGGTGCTTGACTTCTTAACCACTCTTTTTAATGATGGTGCCAGCAGTTCCACGGTCAAAGTGCAACTTGCGGCAATTTCTCATTATCATATTGGTCACGACTCCAGTCCACTGATGTCTGCCAAATTGTGTAAGATTTTCCTAAAAGGTACTTTTCTTCTCAGGCCCCCTGTAAAGCAAGTGGTTCCCCCTTGGGACCTTTCATTGGTCCTTCATGCCTTGACCGCTCCCCTTGAACCTCGTCCGACGGTAGATCTGAAATTTTTATCTTTCAAGACGGCCTTTTTAGTAGCAATTAGCTCGGCCAAGAGAGTTTCAGAACTTCAAGCCTTCTCAGCCAAGCCTCCTTACTTGGTCTTTCATCCGGACCGTGTATACCTCAGGACCAACCTGTCCTTTCTTCCTAAGGTAGCTTCTGAAGCAAATATTAATCAATCCATTAACCTCCCTGTTTTCTTTCCTAAATATCAAAACAAGGGTGAATACAAGCTTCATTCCTTAGATGTTCACAGGCAACTTAGATTTTATCTAAACAGGACAGCTGGTCATAGGCAATCCGACCAGTTGTTTATTTCCTTTGCTAAATTTAATTTGGGCAAGCCAATTTCCAAAGTCTCATTGTCACGCTGGATTTCGTGAGTGCATCTTATTGGCTTATCAAGCTTCTGGAAGGCCCGCACCGGGGTACATGCCCATTCAACCCGGTCAGTTTCTACCTCGGCCTTTAAGGCTAGGATTCCTCTGGATGATATTTGTTCAGCAGCCACTTGGGCTTCATCTCATACCTTTATTTCCCACTACAAGTTGGATATTACATCTAGGGGTAGAGCATCCTT